>NC_057800.1:699973847-699974439 GCF_018294505.1 Triticum aestivum
AGGGAGAGGGAAGGCGAGGAGAGGGCGAGGGAGGGAGAGGGCGAGGGCGAGGGCGAGCAGTGGGTCAGGGCAGCGGCGGCGGCGGCGGTGGATCGAGAGGGAGAGGAAACTGGCGAGGGGAAGAGGGAAGGGGGGATCGGGCGAAGGGGGAGAGGGAAGGGGGGATCGGGCACAATACTAATGGCGCACCTCACCGTGGTGCGCCATTAGCATATCCATACTAATGGCGCACCTCACCGTGGTGCGCCATTAGTATTTTTTTATTTCAACTCGAGCCAACAGGTTATGTACCACCAGAACTGATCCACATCAAGTCCCCTCTACTAGCTCGACTGGTCAGCAACCAGTTCTCACACCAAGAGGTCCTGGGTTCGACTCCCAGGCTCCACAAATTTTTTTTAGCATTTAAAAAGCTGTTTGATACTTATTTGTGTTTAAATATGTTCAAACTTGTTTAAATAATAACAGTAATATTTTTTTATAAGACAATATCATTTAAAAAGCTGTTTGATACTTATTTTTTTATAAGACGGTGCGCGGGGTGCGGGGGGTCGGCGGCGGCAGTTGAGTAGGGGAATCGAGGGTGCGGGGG
>NC_057800.1:699975932-699982888 GCF_018294505.1 Triticum aestivum
GGGAGGGTAGTCATTTCCGGTCTTCTTGGCCTTTTTGCCTTTGCGACGACTTTCTGTGTCCTGCTTCGCCTCATCATCATCATCATCATCATCATCATCATCATCATCATCATCATATATAGCGTGAAGCTCCTGCCTGATGCCCATTGATTTCAAGTCTGCCCTTGCTTTCGGCCCATCTTTGGTCCTCTCTGGCATGTTGAGCAGGGTACCAAGCAGACTCTCGCACACGTTCTTCGTGATATGCATGACATCAAGGCTGTGAGGCACACGGTGGATCTTCCAGTACGGCAAGTCCCAGAAAACAGACCTCGTTTTCCATACCTTCAGCAGCGGCTCTGGCGCCTTTCGCTTCTTTCCCGGCTCTGGCGCCTTTTGCTTCTTTCCCGGCAGTGGGCAGTCTTTCCAATTTTTCAACAGCTTGTCTATTTCCTCGCCGCTCCTCTTACACGGGCGTTTTCGGGGTTTGGTTTCACCATCGAACAGATCCTTGCGTTTCCTCCACGGGTCATCGTCGCGAAGCCACCTTCGATGTCCCATGAACACGGTTTTTGAAGACCCAGGATCTCTATCTAGCTGGCGATACGTTGTGTCATCCATGCACCTTACGCATCCAGAAAATCCGTGGACTACCTGCCCCGCAAGATATCCGTAACCGAGATAGTCGTGCACCGTCGTGAGCAGTGCGGCTCTCATAGGGAAATATTCTTTCTCTGTGGCGTCCCACGTATTGGCTGGCGTTTTCCACAGCGTGTCAAGCTCCTCTTTCAGCAGCCCCATATACAGATTGATGTCGTTCCCTGGTTGTTTCGGCCCTTCAATTAGCATACTCATATGAATGTACTTCCTCTTCATGCACAACCAGGGGGGAAGGTTGTACATCCACACAAACACAGGCCAGGTGCTATGTGTGCTTCTCTGGCTGCCAAACGGATTGACTCCATCGGTGTTCGCGCCCAGCACGATGTTCCTTGGATCGTTCCCAAATTTTGGGTATTCGAAGTTCAACGCTTGCCACTGGCTCGCATCCTTAGGGTGACTCAGCATCTTGTCTTTTTTATCTATCTCCGGATCATTTGCGTCATCTTCTCGCTTCTTCTCCTCCCTATCCGCGTGCCAACGCAGGAGGTTTGCTACCTTAGGATCCGCGAAATACCGCTGTAGACGAGGAGTGATCGGAAAGTACCACACCACTTTTCGAGGAGCTTTCTTCCTCTTCTTGTATCGAGTGACACCGCACACCGGACATATGGTAGACTCCGCGTGCTCGTCCCGATAAATGATGCAATTGTTCATGCACACATGGTATTTCACGTGCGGTAAATCCAGAGGACACACGATTTTCTTCGCCTCCTCCAAACTGGTCGGGCACTTGTTCCCCTTGGGAAGACGTTCGTGCCAGAATGACATGTTCTCGTCGAAGCATGCGTCGGTCATTTTGTGTTTTACCTTCATCTCCAGAGCCATGAGCGTTACTTTCAGGCGGGTATCCTCGAGCCTGCATCCTTCATACAATGGAGTAACCGCGTCTAACTCAAGTTGATCCATCTTGGCTTTCTCTCGGGCGGCAGCTCTTGCGTTATCCGTCTGCTTGAGAAGCAGCTCTTGAATATGAGGGTCCTGCACCCAGCCCATCGATGGTCCAGCGCCGTCTGCTCCGCCGGCATCATCATGATGTCCTGCATCTTCTACATGATGACTGTGTACAGCATCACCGTCGTGATCATCTCCTCGGGATTCTTCGTCTTCTCGCCCCCCCCCCGAGCCGCGGTGGTTGTCTTGCTGCCCTTCCTCATTTCTTGCCCGGCCCCCATGGACGACTTCGTAGTCATCTTCATCACCTTGCCACCGATAGTCATCCATGAAACCACGCAAGAGCAGGTGGTCCCGCACCTGCCCGGAATCCGGGTCCGCAATAAGGCTATTCAGCTTGCATCTTCGACACGGACATCTTATCTCCGGCTCGTTCTTTTGAAGCATCTCGACCTTCGCGGACCTCAAAAACCTATTCACGATGCCTTCGGTCATCGTGCGGACCACGGTCGCCTGCGGGGTAGAGCAAAACGATATTTTAGAACCAAGAAAAAATTTGGCATGACTTTCCCTAAAAATAGGACCAAAAAGAATGCTTAATGCCAAAATTCTCGCCGAAACGGAAATGAATCAACATTCCGGCAAAATATTGGCAACTATCGCATTTCAAATACCGGTACACCTCCAAACACAAACACATATGCAACACCACAAACACATGCAACACCACGAACATACATAGATCTAGCTAGGCCATAAAAAGTGCATGTGCACATTGTTGTAGGGAGAACAACATAAATATAGCTTCCCCCCTTACTTACCTAGCAAAACAAGGTAACTTATCCACTTAATTTGAATGAATCTATGGTGGAAATAAGGTGAAAAAGAGGAGGCACCCGAGACAAGGAGGAGGCGGTGGAGAGAATGAAGTGGGGAGAAAGTGAGTGTGGGAGGAGAGGCTGTCCAAAATATCTTGTTGCTGCCCACTTACTAATGGCGCACCAGCAACAAATGCGCCATTAGTAATCCAGGTTACTAATGGCGCACCCCCTGGTGGTGCGCCATTAGTACTTTTGCAGAAAAAGGAATAAAAACAATAATAAAAAAAATAACATTAGTGGCGCACCTTCTGGCTGGTGCGCCATTACTAGTTGTAACTAGTAATGGCGCACCACCAGAGGATGCGCCATTAGTATGTTTGGACATGCGCACTAGTTTAAAAAAAATTGGTACTAATGGCGCACCGTGGGCAGGGTGCGCCATTAGTAGTTTCAACACTAATGGCGCATCAGAGGGTGGTGCGCCATTAGTATATACTAATGGCGCACCACATGTCTGGTGCACCATTAGTGTCAATTCCATCTATAGCCCTTTTCCTAGTAGTGCATCCTCAGATTCTCGTAACTCTTCAGCAAAGTTTGCAAGTTCGCCTCGCGCACACGCGAGTGCCCTAGATGCAACATCTTGAGCGTGTCCCACGCCTCCTTCGCTGATGTCTTCGAGATAAGATGTTGTTGCATGTCCACCAGCATCACCGAGCAGATGGCCGTGATAGCCTGGTTATCCTTCCGATACAAGACACCACCCTTCAGGTACTCGTCACCGCCGGGGTCGACGGCTTCCCAGAGCTCATTGGCCTCGAGCTCGAGCGCACACTCCATCATGGTCGCCCACACCACGAAGTTCCCACGGTCGAATCGTGGATACTTCGATCTCACCGGAGTAGCAATTACTTTAGCCACACCAAAGTACTCCACCAGCTGCTTGTTCTTCTCGTCGTCTCACATGATCTCTCATTACTAAAAGATCAACCTTGCTCTGATACCAATTTTTGGCCCAGTTCCAACGTCGAGTACTTTCCGGCGACGATGATACGACCAACGACGATGAACGAAGCTTGCTGACGAACTCGACGAAGTGCTTTACGTGGAGACACCGCACCGTAGCAAACTCGCCACCAAATATGCACGTACAAACTAGCACCCTTGATCCCTTGTCAAGGCACGTACTAGTGCTAGTTGGTATAATAGCCAAAGCTAGCTAGCTATCGATCAACTTGATCGATTCTAGCCGGCAGCACAAACATACACACTTTGATAGCCAAAGGCTCGTCTCGAGCCTTGTTTACTTTATTGATCAACTCATGGTCCAGTGTCTACAAGGGGTACGTGGATATATATACTACTCAGCCTAGCCAACTAGTACTAATCCTATTCCACGTCTAACACTAATCCTACACGGACACGATACATACACACGTATACGTACAGGACGCGGACACGAACGTTGGGTTTAATTCCAACAATAGGCATGAGGAGGAGCAGGAGGTTAGCCTTGATGGGCATGTGATACCTCAGAAAGACCCGTTTCAATATTTGGTGTCAACGTTGTAGAAGGATGGTGATACCGATGAAGATATGAGCCATCGAATCAAAGCTGGATGGATCAAATGGCACCAAGCTTCTAGTGTCCTGTGTGACAAGAGAATGCCACAAAAGCTAAAAGGAAGATTCTGTAGGATGGCGATTTGACTTGCGATGTTTTATGGCGCCAAATGCTTGTATGTCCAACAGTTGTGTGTAGTAGAGATGAGCATGCTGAGATGGATATGTGGCCACACAAGAAAGGATCGGGGCCCAACATCACCTGAGATGGTTGGGGCATATACAACGCTGGCCTCCAGGAGTGCCAGCGCATCGCAGACAGTTAAAGTGTGTTGATAATGTCAAGAGAGGTTGGGGTAGACCGAACTTGACATGGGAGTAGTCCATGAACACAGATCTGAAGGACTGGAATATCACCAAAGAACTAGCCATGGACAGGCGTGCATGGAACTATTCATGTTCTATACCTTACTTGCTTGATCTTATGTGTTTCAACTCTAACCTACCCCAACTTGTCTGGGACTGAAATACTTTGTTGTTGTTGATCTTATCCCTGCCTTTCTATTCATGTTTTACATTGTGGTCATCAATTCTGGTACTTGTTAATCCAAAAATAATTCAACCTAAGATTATCTCACTGACAACCTTGATTATTTATATTTAGATACAGCTTACCAGTTAGTAAATTCTCTAAGATGGAAATAATATAAACAAAGAAATGATTTTATGGTGTCAGAGTTTAGTATCAATTAATTATGTAACCAATATGATTTTATCATTCAACTAGTTAGATATTTATTCCCTTATACTAAAATTAACAGTTCATTTTATTGTTCCAGGAAAACAACAAATGCTGGCATACTGCTCGTTTGATTGAAGGGAACCAAGGTATTACTAATTCACTGAATATGAGTTCTTCCATTATAAATGGAGATGTGGGGGATGCTAATGTGGATAAAAGTCATGTTCCTGATGATAGAATACTCAGTTTGGTGGATAACTTGTCTCCTATTTTATCTAGAAGAGCTAAGAAAAATCTTAAAAAGAAGAGTGTTGAGAAATTTTTTAATGTGGTGTCCCTTAGTGGCATAGTATCCCTAAGTAGGACCGGCAAAAACTACCCTTTGAGTGAGATTGTTTCAGGCCCTAGGACTCGCAACAGAACTAATAAACATCAATGATTGGTCTCATGGAATTGCAGCGGGGGTGGGAAAGAGAGGCATGTCTTCCTGTTTGAGATCTTCTTTCTGAGAATAATGTTGACTTTGTGGAGCTCTAGGAAACTATTAAGGAGCATATTGACTCTCCTGTGTAGCGAAAATTTGATACTGGGGCGCATACTCTTGGTTTTGGTCCCCTCCATGGGAAAGTCTGGTGGGTTATTATGTGGCATCAAATCCCCTAGATTTGATATTCATGATAGTGATGTTGGTAGATTTTTGTTGAGGGTTTTATTGACTGATAGAAAATCACTGCATAAATTGTACTTGGTGATTGTATATGGGGCTGCTCAGGATCGTGATTAAGAATCTTCCTTAGCTACTTTATCTGATTTGTGCGTAGTTCAATTCATTCCTTTGTTAATAGGTGGTGATTTTAATTTTTTGTGTTTTCATAGTGATAAGAATAAAGTTGTGAACACATACAGATATATGGACATGTTTACTTCTGTTATTAAAATTCATGAATTAAGGGAGTTGCATATGGTTGGTGGGGCATATACTTGGTCTAATAACCAAGAGGAGCCTACTTTGGAGAAGTTGGATAGAGTTCTGATTAACGACAAATGGGAATTGACATTCCCACTAACAACATATGTCAGGAAGTTGCCTAGAGCTGTCTCAGAACATAATCCCTTGATTATGGACATTGAGGAGATTTGTGAACAAAGGAGTAAAGAATTTAGGTTTGAAACCTCTTGGCTCTCTCATCCTGAGTTTATGAGAAGAGTTGATCTTGCCTGGCAGACTCAGGTTTATGCCAAATATAACCTTGGAAGATTCCTGTTGAAACTGAAAAATGTGAAGGCCAGTCTCAAAGGTTGGGGGATTAATTTGAGAGGTGATATTGTCAAGAGCAAAAAGGAGTTGCTTGCTGAGCTTGCTAATCTAGAAAGTTTGGAGGAACCCGTGTTTGGGGTGGGGTGTTGAATGCTAGAAAAAGTTATGTGGAAGAGCAATTGTTGCATATATATGAGGAGGAAGAGAGATTATGGCATAAAAGATTTGGAGAAAGATGGTTGTTGCAAGGGGATGCTAATACAGAGTTTTTTTCCACAAAATTGCTAATGGCAGAGTTAGAAAGAAAATGCTCTACACTATGAAGAATGGGAATGAAGTACTGCAGCGACAGAACATATATATTTTAAAACAGGCTACTGAATATTATAAGGTCTTATTTGGACATGGAGAAGGAAACCCGATTAGCATGAGCAATGATACCTGGGATACGGGTGGTGTGCTTTCTGACTGACTGGGAGATGTTCGATAGAGTTTTCTGAAGATGAAAGGTTGCCATTGATAGTATGGCTCGTAAGTGGTAACAGGGCACCTGGACCTGATGGTGTTCCTATTGAGTTTTACCAAAAGTGTTGGCATATCATTAAAAATGATCTAATGGAGTTCATTGAGGATTTGTGCTCACATAAACTTGACTTGAACAGAATCAATTTTTGTGTGATTATTCTATTGCCAAAAAACTGGGGATGCTGAAACTATTCAAAAATTCAGGTCGATTTGTTTTTGCAAGTTCTGTTTAAAATATTTTCCAAAGCCTTGACCATAAGAGCTAAGCATTTATGAGCAAGTTAATAGCTACCTGCCAGTCTGCCTTTATCAGAAATAGGAACATTATGGAGGGTTTTTGGTTCTTCATGAGGTGTTCCACAAAACCAGGAGAAAGAAGTCACAAGAAGTTGTTCTGAAACTGGATTTCGAGAAGGCATGCGACAAAGTTAATTGGGCATATCTGAGGAGGAGATGTGTTGAGCTGAGAGGATTTAGTATAAAGCGGGTCAAGTGGATTGACCAGATCGTGCAC
>NC_057800.1:699983222-700014178 GCF_018294505.1 Triticum aestivum
AGATCAATAACTGCTGTGGGTCTTACTTTGGCAGTCATCGTGGGTTTAGCCAAGGAGATCCATTATCGCCTTCTTTATTTAATTTGCCTGCGGATAGTTTGAACAGGATGATCAGCAAGGCTTAGTCAGCTGGGAAATCGACTGGGCTTGTACCACAACTTATCGATAAAGGATTGTCAATTTTGCAATACGCCGACGATAGTACTATTTTTTTGCAAGATGATGAAGAGGAAGCGTGTTAACATTAATCTCATATTGTATTTATTTGAAGCTATGTCTGGGCTCAAAATAAACTTCGACGAGAGTGAAATTATTATGATACTAGATGATAGTGAGAAAGTTCTAAAATTTGCTGATTTATTTGCAGTTGGCCTATCAAGTACTTAGGAGTGCCTGTCTGTGGGTCCAGGCTGCATGTGAGCGGCTGGGGCCCTCTCATTGACAAGACGGTAAAGTGCCTGGATGGATGGATTGGCATGATTTTGTCCATTGGGGGCAGATTAATTCCGATTTACTCTACTCTTAGCAGTGTGCCCATCTTTCATGTGTCAATGTTTTTGTTGCATGACTCGATCCTAGAGGAAATGAATAAGATTATATGCCGGTATTTCTGGCAAGGGGGAGCCCTAAAAGAAAGTACCACTTGGTCAAATGGGCATTGGATTGCAATCCCAAGTGCAAAAGTGGCCTTGGGATTAAGAACTTGAAATTGTTTAATGTGGCCATATTTTATGTAAGTGGCGGTGGAAGCTGGAGTATGGAGATGGTCCGCGGCAACAGTTGGTTAGAGCAAAGTATAAAATTCATAATGGAATAATGCAGGTTGAGCACAAGCAGTCTGACTCCACGATGTGGTCTGATTTACTCAAGGTCAAGCATGTTTATTTGGTCGGGAGAAAGATGATGATTGGCAATGGGACCCAGACTGACTTCCGACGGGATTCCTGGTGTGGTAGCAGTCCTTGGAGTGCTATCTTTCCTGGCCTGTAAGATATTAGTTGTGACACGAATAAAACTGTAGCTGATCTTGCCGCATCACAATGCTCTTTGAGGTTTAGAAGGTGGTTGTCGCCTAACTTGGAACAATAGTGTAGTGAACTTAGGACATTCCTGTATGGTATAGCCCTGCTGACTATCCCAATTGGAGATTTTCCAGATCTGGGATGTTCTCCGTCTAATCAGTTTACCAGCATTTATTCGGCGAGGTCCGGATAGGTCTTTTAAGCCTTTATATGGAAAGCCAAGATCCCTCTGAAGATCAAAATTTGGCTCTGTTTAATCTGGCATAATGCCATTGCAACCAAAGATAACATGAAAAAAGTAAGTGGTTGGAGACTTTTCCTGTAGTTTTGTGATGAGGTTGAATCCAAACATCATCTTTTCTTTGTGTGTTCGGCTGCCACTTATATGTGGAGCTCGATTGGAACTCAGTTGGCCTTCTTGATAGGCCTACTTGCTTCTTGCATTATTTTTTGTGGGCTGATGATAAAATCCATTTGGGAATTATAATATACATATAGTTGGTATCGCTGCTTTTTGTTGCGCCTTGTGGATAACTTGTAACAAAGCTTGCTTTGATAAAAAAATGGCTGTCGGCTCCTATTGAGTTGATCTGTTTCATGTGTGTCTTTTTGCGTCATTGTTGGGCAGGTCTACAAAACGAGGCGGATAAACAGGTGCTGCTGGAGGGAGCTTCATCGATTCAGAATTCCGCTGTCAGGGTGCATGAAGAAACTCGCACATCGCCCCCTGGGATCTCTGAAAGGGAAGTGGTGGAGGATGAGATTGAGGAGAATGAGGAAGGTGTTCACCTTTGATCTCTACATCCTGGGCATGTCACTATTAAGAAGTTTGGCTGTCCGGTCTAGTGTCTTTTCCTGTAGTCTGTAAGTTTGATGATGGGCAACCTGACATCCTGGGCATGTCTTTGTTATGAAAAATGACATCTGGTTCTTGATCTTGTGGTCTGGTCATTTTGGAGATTGACATCCTGGGCATGTCGTTGTTAATAAAGAAATTTGGTTGGCTGATCTAGTGTACTTCTTGTCTAGTCTATCAGTTTGATGATGTGCAAACCCGGCTTCCTGGGCATGTCTTTGTTAAAGAATGTTTGGCTGGCTGCTCTGGTTTCTTAATCTTGTAAGTTGTCACTTGGAGATGTGTGTCTCTTGTACGATCTGGTGCTTTGTTTCTTGATTTCCTGTAAACTAAATGGTTTAATAAAACTCTTCTTCAGTTGTAATGGCGTGTTTACCTCTATATAAGGAGCTAATTAGTATGTCACATTTTGACGTGTGCCACCTCATCACCAGAAAGTAGTTAGAATCTTAGCTGGATTGTGCTCTAGTTGGCTCCTCATCTTAACCAGGTGTAGTTTTCAGCTGTCTCTTGTCCTTGTGAATAGAGATCTTAATGAAGCATTATCCATATGTATATATATCATCAGCAGTTGATAACTCTAGCCTCCTTGTCTCCATCAAGAGGAGTCAGGAAATCAGAGCCAAGTATTAACTCCTTGCTTCCAGTGACTACCAATGCTTCCTCATCTCCTAAATTCAGTGATTCCATCTCTTAAAAAAATGACTGCATTCCTCCTTACTTGTCAGTGTCTTCATCAGAGCCCTTATCTACAGTAGCTCCTCAGTCGTCATATCTATCAGCGACCCCTCCATCAACAATGCAATCTAACATGTACTGGCAAGTCTTATTAATGAAAACTCTTAACCCGTTGAGGCATCGTGTAATCCTTTTCCAGTAAAACCAACGCAACAACATGTTTTAGGGAGCTTTGCTATGATCACATGAGTGTCCTATGACCTCTCACAGTTAGCAATATCATTAATATCATCCATATGATACCAGTCTATGATACTAACTCCATAGTGCATGGTCCCAACCCAGACACCGCCGGTGGCCCATACAACACACGATGTCGCTGGTTCATGCACTGCTATAGTCAGCTACAGGAAAAGAAGCACCAGCGACTGTAAAACACAGCTGCTTCCAGCTGGCTGCTTGTGCGTCTGCTATTTGACGGTGCAAGATCCTGTTGGCCACTTCTGTAACCTTTCCTCAATATTTTGCCGAAATTACTGAGTTATAATAAAAAAGTGTAAGTATATCTTGTGCCTGATGACCCGAGAGGGTCGGGTCACCCGGCAGGTTCAAGCATGGGTCAGATTAAGACCCATGGGTAGGGTCGTGGGTTGGTGATAAACCCGATTATTGTTTTAGGCATGGGTCTTGGTAAGGTCGACCCGGCCAAACCCGACCCGATTGTCAGGTTGAGTTGCATTGCATGAGGATGCATGATACTGCCCTATGAGCCTGGTCTGTATCATTTCATATGATGTGGGGTCATATCATGATACTCAATCCTCTCTTTCCTCATTTTATTGTATGCCGCCTCAGGAAAAAATTCTAATTGGATACTACCTATGATACTCCCGTTGTGACCAGTCTGATACCCCATTCCGAGAGGTCTAATCTCAAGCAAAAATACCTTAGAACCACCACTATAATGCAACTTATTGCCAGTACTGCAAAACTCTTGTCTAAAGTGAAATCTTAGCGATTACATTATCCAAAAGCTTTATCACTAACATTCAAATTATTTTTCTGGAGTTACCTTGTACTGGAGCGATCACCTTTTTTGCACCGTGATATTTGTTTGCTATTGGTACAAGGTAATACAAAGATGCTTGAATGAGTCATTTGATTCACCGGAGCAAGAAATAGGAAGATGCCTGAATGGAGCATCTATGACACCAAAGGAGTTGGTGGATCCAGATGTAAAACATCCAGCCAATTCAAATGGCAGGTGTTGCATGAAAAGTCAAAACAGACAATGAAGAGGAACAACAAAAATGCATGAATGAAGAGCCTGACACGTCTCTGCAGGTCGTCGATTCAGAAGTGCAACTCACACCCAATGAAACTGGTGAATATTGCGTGAACATCCAAGCAAACTGTCCAACCTCTCGAGTGGCCAATTCAGGACAGTCTCCAGTATACCCCACGGTTGCATCATTTCATCGTAGATAGCACGGTGATGTTGTTTGGTCAGTCTCTGTATGCTCGTGTGCCTATGATTGTAATCCGATATGCGCAGGGCTGTGTCATGTCCAAGAAAGACCATCTTTCTCTGCATGATCAAGTTAAGACATTAGGAACAATCTAGTTACTGTTACTGCTATCTGGAATGTAATTTACTGTCAATAGTCAAGAATTCTATGATCAATCATCGGGTTGAGAATGGATATACTCTAACCTTGCATCATCGTCAATGAACTTGTGTTTTTTTCTCCCCGAACTTTCGATGAACTTGTGTTTACCGGGGGGTGACAAGAGCTCCCATGACATGGAGAGTCATATACGACATCTTTCGCAAGCATCAGGGGACAAGGATGAACCCTGATAAATCTTGATCACTAGATCGGTGATAGAGGCGGCTCTCATTGTGGAAGATCGGTTTGAGCATTCCTAGGTTAGGGGTAACACATTCATAGGAGAGGTAGAGCTAATCAACAATCGAAGGTCAGGCCAAGGATCGCTACATGTGCTGAAAGATAAGATGCTTTCTCCTTTGATAGAGGAAGAGAAGGTGAACTGGCAGCCACCATCAATGTTTTGTCATGGAGGTTATTATTCCGATTACGAAGAAGAAGAACAGTGTTAGGGGACAGAGACTAGGGCGAAGAGAAATTTTGTTTGGGTGATGAAACCCTGCTGTCGTGGATTTGTCACAGCAGATGTCCTTAGTGTCAGGACTTAGTCGTGAGGCCAACACATCTATGTGGTAGCTTCAAGGGGTTGGTCGGAACCGAGAGATGCGAGGTTTTACCCAGGTTCGGCCCCTCACGGTGGAGGTAAAAGCCTATGTCCCGCTTCATTGATATTGATGATGATGAACACGATTACAGGGGTGCTCTATCTCGAGAGCTGTAGACTTGTCTATCTAAACCTAACTTGTGAAAACTCGTGGAACCTCTCCCTCTTGGGGTGCCCTGCCCCTCCTTATATAAGTTGAAGGGGCGGGTTACATGACTAGTCCTAGTAGGATTAGGATTACTTTATTACAAGTGGAGTCCTAGTCTTGCTTCCTTTGTAAGGGAATATTCCTTTATGCCTTTCATCTTAAGTCGGCCCACCATAACATAAGCCGGTCTTCTGGGCCTCCGGGTCTTGTCAGTCCTCTAACCCGCCTGCCAGGTCACCAATAAGTCACCTGGCTCTTGATACGTCTCCAACGTATCTATAATTTTTGATTGTTCCATGCTATTATATTATCAACCTTGGATGTTTTATATGCATTTATATGCTATTTTATATGATTTTTGGGACTAACCTATTAACCTAGAGCCCAGTGCCAGTTTCTGTTTTTTTCTTGTTTTAGAGTATCCCAGAAAAGGAAAATCAAAAGGAGTCCAATTGACCTGAAACTTCACGGAACTTATTTTTGGACCAGAAGAAGCCCACGGAGTATCGGAGTTGGACCAGGAGAGTCCCGGGCTGCCCACCAGGGTGGAGGGCGCGCCCCCCTGCCTCGTGGACAGCCCGGAGGTCCACCGACGTACTTCTTCCTCCCATATATACCAATATACCCTAAAAACTTCGGGGAGCACAATAGATCGGGAGTTCCATCGCCAGAAGCCTCCGTAGTCACCGAAAACCAATCTAGACCCGTTGTCGGTGTCAAAACCGGCGGATCTCAGGTAGGGGGTCCCGAACTGTGCGTCTAAGGCGGATACTAACAGGAGGCAGGGGACACGATGTTTTACCCTGGTTCGGGCCCTCTTGATGGAGGTAAAACCCTAAGTCCTGCTTGATTGTTCTTGATAATATGAGTAGTACAAGAGTAGATCTACCACGAGATCAGAGAGGCTAAATCCTAGAAGCTAGCCTATGGTATGATTGTATGTTGTCCTACGGACTAAACCCTCCGGTTTATATAGACACCGGAGGGGGCTAGGGTTACACAGAGTCGATTACAAGGAAGGAGATCTATATATCCGTATTGCCAAGCTTGCCTTCCATGCCAAGGAGAGTCCCATCCGGACACGAGACAAAGTCTTCAATCTTGTATCTTCATAGTCCAACAGTCCGGCCAAAGAATATAATCCGGCTGTCCGGATACCCCCTAATACAGGACTCCCTCAGTAGCCCCTGAACCAGGCTTCAATCACGATAAGTCCGGTGCGCAGATTGTCTTCGACATTGCAAGGTGGGTTCCTCCTCCGAATACTTCATAGAAGATTTTGAACACAAGGATCGTGTCCGGCTCTGCAAAACAAGTTCCACATACCACCGTAGAGAGAATAATATTTCCACAAATCTAATCTGCCAACGTACCCCGTAGTGTGACATCACTTTTACTCGAATCGTTTTTCATAACCTATCTCAGCGTGTTCCGCGAGGCGGTTTCCTTGGCACGTCTTGTCGAAGTAGAGATCGTGTCCCCTTATTACGGGATTCCCATCAATACGGATGTGGGTAACCCAACCGCGCCATCAATTACGGCGCTTGGGGGATAAGCAAGTTTTACCAGGCTAGTGGGGGCGCATAGTTTCGTCCGCCCTTATAAAGGGATAAGGTTTCAGCACCATCAATTACAGCACCAACTTGACAAACTATCATTGTGGTTTTGATGCGTAGGTAAGATAGGTTCTTGCTTAAGCCCGTAGCAGCCACGTAAAACTTGCAACAACAAAGTAAAGGACGTCTAACTTGTTTTTGCAGGGCATGTTGTGATGTGATATGGTCAAGACATGATGCTAAATTTTATTGTATGAGATGATCATGTTTTGTAACCAAGTTATCGGCAACTGGCAGGAGCCATATGGTTGTCGCTTTATTGTATGCAATGCAATCGCGCTGTAATGCTTTACTTTATCACTAAGCGGTAGCAATAGTCGTGGAAGCATAAGATTGGCGTGACGACAACGACGCTACGATGGAGATCAAGGTGTCGCACCGGTGATGATGGTGATCACGACGGTGCTTCGATGGAGATCACAAGCACAAGATGATGATGGCCACATCATATCACTTATATTGATTGCATGTGATGTTTATCTTTTATGCATCTTATCTTGCTTTGATTGACGGTAGCATTATAAGATGATCTCTCACTAATTATCAAGAAGTGTTCTCTCTGAGTATGCACCGTTGCGAAAGTTCTTCGTGCTGAGACACCACGTGATGATTGGGTGTGATAGGCTCTACGTTCAAATACAACGGGTGCAAAACAGTTGCACACGCGGAATACTCAGGTTATACTTGACGAGCCAAGCATATACAGATATGGCCTCTGAACACGGAGACCGGAAGGTCGAGCGTGAATCATATAGTAGATATGATCAACATAGTGATGTTCACCAATGAAACTACTCCATCTCACGTGATGATTGGACATGGTTTAGTTGATTTGGATCACGTAATCACTTAGAGGATTAGAGGGATGTCTATCTAAGTGGGAGTTCTTAAGTAATATGATTAATTGAACTTAAATTTATCATAAACTTAGTCCTGGTAGTATTTTGCAAATTATGTTGTAGATCAATAGCTCGCGTTGTTGCTTCCCTGCGTTTATTTTGATATGTTCCTAGAGAAAATTGTGTTGAAAGATGTTAGTAGCAATGATGCGGATTGGATCCGTGATCTGAGGTTTATCCTCATTGCTGCACAGAAGAATTATGTCCTTGATGCACCGCTAGGTGACGGACCTATTGCAGGAGCAGATACAGACGTTATGAACGTTTGGCTAGCTCAATATGATGACTACTTGATAGTTTAGTGCACCATGCTTAATGGCTTAGAATCGGGACTTCAAAGACATTTTGAACGTCATGGAGCATATGAGATGTTCCAGGAGTTGAAGTTAATATTTCAAGCAAATACCCGAGTTGATAGATATGAAGTCTCCAACAAGTTCTATAGCTAAAAGATGGAGGAGAATCGCTCAACTAGTGAGCATGTGCCCAGATTGTCTAAGTACTACAATCGCTTGAATCAAGTGGGAGTTAATCTTCCAGATAAGATAGTGATTGACAGAATTCTCTAGTCACCATCACCAAGTTAGTAGAACTTCGTGATGAACTATGATATGCAAGGGATAACAGAAACGATTCCCAAGCTCTTCGTAATGCGGAAATTGACGAAGGTAGAAATCGAGAAAAACATCAAGTGTTGATGGTAGACAAGACCACTAGTTTCATGAAAAGGGCAGAGGGAAGAAGGGGAACTTCAAGAAGAACAGCAAGCAAGTTGCTGCTCAAGTGAAGAAGCTCGTCTGGTCCTAAGCCTGAGACTAAGTGTTTCTACTGCAAAGGGAATGGTCACTGGAAGCGGAACTACCCCAAGTGATTGGCAGATAAGAAGGATGGAAAAGTGAACATAAGTATATTTGATATACATGTTATTGATGTGTACTTTACTAGTGTTTATAGCAACCCCTCAGTATTTGATACTAGTTCAGTTGCTAAGATTAGTAACTCGAAACGGGAGTTGCAAAATAAACAGAGACTAGTTAAGGGTGAAGTGACGATGTGTGTTGGAAGTGGTTCCAAGATTGATATGATCATCATCGCACACTCCCTATACTTTCGGGATTAGTGTTGAACCTGAATAAGTGTTATTTGGTGTTTGCGTTAAGCATGAATATGATTTGATCATGTTTATTGTAATATGGTTATTCATTTAAGTAAGAGAATAAATTGTTGTTCTGTTTACATGAATAAAACCTTATATGGTTACACACCCAATGAAAATAGTTCGTTGGATCTCGATCGTAGTGATACACATAATCATAATATTGAAACCAAAAGATGCAAAGTTAATAATGATAGTGCAACTTATTTGTAGCACTGCCGTTTAGGTCATATTGGTGTAAAGCGCATGAAGAAACTCCATGCTGATGGGATTTTGGAATCACTTGATTGTGAATCACTTGATGCTTGCGAACCATGCCTCATGGGCAAGATGACTAAGACTCCATTCTCCGGAGCGAGCAACTGACTTATTGGAAATAATACATACTGATGAATGCGGTCCGATGAGTGTTAAGGCTCACGGCAAGTATCATTATGTTCTGAACTTCACAGATGATTTGAGCAGATATGGGTATATCTACTTGATGAAACATAAGTCTGAAACATTTGAAAAGTTCAAAGAATTTCAGAGTGAAGTGGAAAATCATCGTGACAAGAAAATAAAGTTTCTACGATCTGATCGCGGAGACAAATATTTGAGTTACGAGTTTGGTCTTCAATTAAAACAATGTGGAATAGTTTCACAAACTCATGCCACATGGAACACCACAGCATAATGGTGTGTCCGAACGTCATAACCGTACTTTATTGGATATAGTGCAATCTATGATGTCTCTTACCGATCTACCACCATCGTTTTGGGGTTATGCATTAGAGACAGTTGCATTCACGTTAAAATGGCACCATCTAAATCCGTTGAGACGACACCATATGAACTATGGTTTGGCAAGAAACCAAAGTTGTCGTTTCTTAAAGTTTGGGGTTGCAATGCTTATGTGAAAAAGTTTCATCCTGATAAGCTCAAACCCAAATCAGAAAAGTGTGTCTTCATAGGATACCCAAAAGGTTACTATTGGGTACACCTTCTATCACAGATCCAAAGGCAAGACATTCGTTGCTAAGAATGGATCCATTCTAGAGAAGGAGGTTCTCTCGAAAGAAGTGAGTGGGAGGAAAGTAGAACTTGATAAGGTAATTGTACCTTCTCCCTTATTGGAAAGTAGTTCATCACAGAAATCTGTTCCTGTGACTACTACACCAATTAGTGAGGAAGCTAATGATGATGATCATGTAACTTCAGATCAAGTTACTACCGAATCTCGTAGGTAAACCGGAGTGAGATCCGCACCAGAGTGGTACGGTAATCCTATTCTGGAAGTCATGCTACTTGACCATGACGAACCTACGAACTATGAAGAAGCGATGGTGAGCCCAGATTCCGCAAAATGGCTTGAGGCCATGAAATCTGAGATGGGATCCATGTATGAGAACAAAGTATGGACTTTGGTTGACTTGCCCGATGATCGACAAGCAATTGAGAATAAATGGATCTTCAAGAGGAAGACGGACGCTGATAGTAGTGTTACTATCTACAAAGCTAGAATTGTCGCAAAAGGTTTTCGACAAGTTCAAGGTGTTGACTACGATGAGAGTTTCTCACTCGTATCTATGCTTAAGTCTGTCCGAATCATGTTAGCAATTGCCGCATTTTATGAAATCTGGCAAATGGATAAACAAAACTGCATTCCTTAATAGATTTATTAAAGAAGAGTTGTATATGATACAACCAGAAGGTTTTGTCAATCCTAAAGGTGCTAACAAAATATGCAAGCTCCAGCGATCCATCTATGGACTGGTGCAAGCATCTCAGAGTTGGAATATACGCTTTGATAAGTTGATCAAAGCATATAGTTTTATACAGACTTGCGATGAAGCCTGTATTTACAAGAAAGTGAGTGGGAGCACTACAACATTTCTGATAAGTATATGTGAATGACATATTGTTGATCGGAAATAATGTAGAATTATTCTGCAAAGCATAAAGGAGTGTTTGAAAGGAATTTTCCAAAGAAAGACCTCGGTGAAGCTGCTGACATATTGAACATCAAGATCTATAGAGATAGATCAAGACGCTTGATAAGTTTTTTTCAATGAGTACATACCTTGACAAGATTTTGAAGTAGTTCAAAATAGAACAGTCAAAGAAAGAGTTCTTGTCTGTGTTACAAGGTGTGAAATTGAGTAAGACTCAAAACCCGACCACGACAGAAGATAGAAAGAGAATGAAAGTCATTCCCTATGCCTCAGCCATAGGTTCTATAAAGTATGCCATGCTATGTACCAGATCTATTGTATACCCTACACTGATTTTGGCAAGGTAGTACAATAGTGATCTAGGAGTAGACCACTGGACAGCGGTCAAAATTATCCTTAGTGGAATAAGGATATGTTTCTCGATTATGGAGGTGACAAAAAGGTTCGTCATAAAGGGTTACGTCGATGCAAGTTTTGACACTAATCCAGATGACTCTAAGTCTCAATCTGGATATATATTGAAAGTAGGAGCAATTAGCTAGAGTAGCTCTGTGCAGAGCATTGATGACATAGAAATTTGCAAAATACATACGGATCTGAATGTGGCAGACCCGTTGACTAAACTTCTCTCACAAGCAAAACATGATCACACCTTAGTACTCTTCGGGTGTTAATCGCATAGCGATGTGAACTAGATTATTGAATCTAGTAAATCCTTTGGGTGTTGGTCACATGAAGATGTGAACTAATCACATAAAGATGTGAACTATTAGTTTTAAATCACATGGTGATGTGAACTAGATTATTGACTCTAGTGCAAGTGGGATACTGAAGGAAATATGCCCTAGAGGCAATAATAAAGTTATTATTTATTTCCTTATATCGTGATAAATGTTTATTATTCATGCTAGACTTGTATTAATCGAAAACATAATACATGTGTGAATACATAGACAAACAGAGTGTCACTAGTATGCCTCTACTTGACTAGCTCGTTAATCAAAGATGGTTATGTTTCCTAACCATGGACAAAGAGTTGTTATTTGATTAAATGGGATCACATCATTCGGTGAATGATCTGATTGACATGACCCATTCCATTAGCTTAGCACCCGATCGTTTAGTATGTTGCTATTGCTTTCTTCATGACTTATGCATGTTCCTATGACTATGAGATTATGCAACTCCCGTTTGCCAGAGGAACACTTTGTGTGCTACCAAACGTCACAACGTAACTGGGTGATTATAAAGGTGCTCTACAGGTGTCTACAAAGGAACATGTTGGGTTGGCGTATTTCGAGATTAGGATTTGTCACTCCGATTGTCGGAGAGGTATCTCTGGGCCCTCTCGGTAATGCACATCACATAAGCCTTGCAAGCATTGCAACTAATGAGTTAGTTGTGAGATGATGTATTACGGAACGAGTAAAGAGACTTGCCGGTAACGAGATTGAACTAGGTATTGAGATACCGATGATCGAATCTCGGGCAAGTAACATACCGATGACAAAGGAAACAACGTATGTTGTTATGCGATCTAACCGATAAAGATCTTCGTAGAATATGTAGGAGCCAATATGAGCATCCAGGTTCCGCTATTGGTTATTGACTGGAGACGTGTCTCGGTCATGTCTACATTGTTCTCGAACCCGTAGGGTCCGCACGCTTAAGGTTTCGATGACAGTTATATTATGAGTTTATGAGTTTTGATGTACCGAAGTTAGTTCGGAGTCCCGGATGTGATCACGGACATGACGAGGAGTCTCTAAATGGTCGAGACATAAAGATTGATATATTGGACGGCTATATTTGGACATCGGAAGTGTTCCAGGTGATTCCGGAGAAAACCGGAGAGCCGGAGGGTTACCGGAACCCCCCCCGGAGAAGTAATGGGCCATATGGGCCTTAGTGGAGAGAGAGAGGAGCTGCCAGAGGTGGGCCGCGCGCCTCCTCCCCCCTGGTCCGAATTGGACTAGGAGAGGGGGGGTGCCCCCCTTTCCCTCTCCCTCCCCACTTCTTTCCCCCTCCTAGTAGGAGTCCTACTCCTACTAGGAGGAGGACTCCTCCTGGCGCGCCTATAGGGCCCGGCCGGCCTCCTCCCCTTGCTCCTTTATATACGGGGGCAGGGGGCACCCCTAGACACACAAGTTGATCTTCGTGATCGTTCCTTAGCCGTGTGCGGTGCCCCCCTCCACCATATTCCACCTCGGTCATATTGTAGCGGTGCTTAGGCGAAGCCCTGCGACGGTAGAACATCAAGATCGTCACCACGCCGTCGTGCTGATGGAACTCCTCCCCGACGCTTTGCTGGATCGGAGCCCGGGGATCGTCATCGAGCTGAACGTGTGCTAGAACTCGGAGGTGCCGTAGTTTCGGTGCTTGATCCGTCGGGCCGTGGAGACGTACGACTACATCAACCAAACGCTTCCGTTGTTGATCTACAAGGGTACGTAGATCACACTCTCCCCTCTCGTTGCTATGCATCACCATGATCTTGCGTGTGCGTAGGAATTTTTTTGAAATTACTACGTTCCCCAACAGTGGCATCCGAGCCTAGGTTTTGTGTGTTGATGTTATATGCACGAGTAGAACACAAGTGAGTTGTGGGCGATATAAGTCATACTGCTTACTAGCATGTCATACTTTGGTTCGGCGGTATTGTTGGACAAAGCGGCCCGGACCGACATTACGCGTACGCTTACGCGAGACCGGTTCTCCCGACGTGCTTTGCACATAGGTGGCTTGCGGGTGACAGTTTCTCCAACTTTAGTTGAACCGAGTGTGGCTACGCCCGGTCCTTGCGAAGGTTAAAACAGCACCAACTTGACAAACTATCATTGTGGTTTTGATGTGTAGGTAAGATTGGTTCTTGCTTATGCCCGTAGCAGCCACGTAAAACTTGCAACAACAAAGTAGAGGACGTCTAACTTGTTTTTGCAGGGCATGTTGTGATGTGATATGGTCAAGACATGATGCTAAATTTTATTGTATGAGATGATCATGTTTTGTAACCGAGTTATCGGCAACTGGCAGGAGCGATATGGTTGTCGCTTTATTGTATGCAATGCAATCGCGCTGTAATGCTTTACTTTATCACTAAGCGGTAGCGATAGTCGTGGAAGCATAAGATTGGCGTGACGACAACGACGCTACGATGGAAATCAAGGTGTCGCGCCGGTGACGATGGTGATCACGACGGTGCTTCGATGGAGATCACAAGCACAAGATGATGATGGCCATATCATATCACTTATATTGATTTCATGTGATGTTTATCTTTTATGCATCTTATCTTGCTTTGATTGACGGTAGCATTATAAGATGATCTCTCACTAATTATCAAGAAGTGTTCTCCCTGAGTATGCACCGTTGCGAAAGTTCTTCGTGCTGAGACACCACGTGATGATCGGGTGTGATAGGCTCTACGTTCAACTACAACGGGTGCAAAACAGTTGCACACGCGGAATACTCAGGTTATACTTGACGAGCCAAGCATATACAGATATGGCCTCGAAACACGGAGACCGAAAGGTCGAGCGTGAATCATATAGTAGATATGATCAACATAGTGATGTTCACCAATGAAACTACTCCATCTCACGTGATGATCGGACATGGTTTAGTTGATTTGGATCACGTAATCACTTAGAGGATTAGAGGGATGTCTATCTAAGTGGGAGTTCTTAAGTAATATGATTAATTGAACTTAAATTTATCATGAACTTAGTCCTGGTAGTATTTTGCAAATTATGTTGTAGATCAATAGCTCGCGTTGTTGCTTCCCTGTGTTTATTTTGATATGTTCCTAGAGAAAATTGTGTTGAAAGATGTTAGTGGCAATGATGCGGATTGGATCCGTGATCTGAGGTTTATCCTCATTGCTGCACAGAAGAATTATGTCCTTGATGCACCGCTAGGTGACGGACCTATTGCAGGAGCAGATACAGACGTTATGAACGTTTGGCTAGCTCAATATGATGACTACTTGATAGTTTAGTGCATCATGCTTAATGGCTTAGAATCGGGACTTCAAAGACATTTTGAACGTCATGGAGCATATGAGATGTTCCAGGAGTTGAAGTTAATATTTCATGCAAATACCCGAGTTGAGAGATATGAAGTCTCCAACAAGTTCTATAGCTAAAAGATGGAGGAGAATCGCTCAACTAGTGAGCATGTGCCCAGATTGTCTAAGTACTACAATCGCTTGAATCAAGTGGGAGTTAATCTTCCAAATAATATAGTGATTGACAGAATTCTCTAGTCACCATCACCAAGTTAGTAGAACTTCGTGATGAACTATTATATGCAAGGGATAACGGAAACGATTCCCAAGCTCTTCGTAATGCGGAAATTGATGAAGGTAGAAATCGAGAAAAACATCAAGTGTTGATGGTAGACAAGACCACTAGTTTCAAGAAAAGGGCAGAGGGAAGAAGGGGAACTTCAAGAAGAACAGCAAGCAAGTTGCTACTCAAGTGAAGAAGCCCAAGTCTGGTCCTAAGCCTGAGACTAAGTGTTTCTACTGCAAAGGGACTGGTCACTGGAAGCGGAACTACCCCAAGTGATTGGCAGATAAGAAGGATGGCAAAGTGAACATAAGTATATTTGATATACATGTTATTGATGTGTACTTTACTAGTGTTTATAGCAACCCCTCAGTATTTGATACTACTTCAGTTGCTAAGATTAGTAACTCGAAACGGGAGTTGCAGAATAAACAGAGACTAGTTAAGGGTGAAGTGACGATGTGTGTTGGAAGTGGTTCCAAGATTGATATGATCATCATCGCACACTCCCTATACTTTCGGGATTAGTGTTGAACCTGAATAAGTGTTATTTGGTGTTTGCGTTAAGCATGAATATGATTTGATCATGTTTATTGTAATACGGTTATTCATTTAAGTAAGAGAATAAATTGTTGTTCTGTTTACATGAATAAAACCTTATATGGTTACACACCCAATGAAAATAGTTCGTTGGATCTCGATCGTAGTGATACACATAATCATAATATTGAAACCAAAAGATACAAAGTTAATAATGATAGTGCAACTTATTTGTAGCACTGCCGTTTAGGTCATATTGGTGTAAAGCGCATGAAGAAACTCCATGCTGATGGGATTTTGGAATCACTTGATTATGAATCACTTGATGCTTGCGAACCATGCCTCATGGGCAAGATGACTAAGACTCTATTCTCTGGAGCGAGCAACTGACTTATTGGAAATAATACATACTGATGTATGCGGTCCGATGAGTGTTAAGGCTCACGGCAAGTATCATTATTTTCTGAACTTCACAGATGATTTGAGCAGATATGGGTATATCTACTTGATGAAACATAAGTCTGAAACATTTGAAAAGTTCAAAAAATTTCAGAGTGAAGTGGAAAATCATCGTGACAAGAAAATAAAGTTTCTACGATCTGATCGCGGAGACAAATATTTGAGTTACGAGTTTGGTCTTCAATTAAAACAATGTGGAATAGTTTCACAAACTCATGCCACATGGAACACCACAGCATAATGGTGTGTCCGAACGTCATAACCGTACTTTATTGGATATAGTGCAATCTATGATGTCTCTTACCGATCTACCACTATCATTTTGGGGTTATGCATTAGAGACAGTTGCATTCACGTTAAAAGGGCACCATCTAAATCCGTTGAGACGACACCGTATGAACTCTGGTTTGGCAAGAAACCAAAGTTGTCGTTTCTTAAAGTTTGGGGTTGCAATGCTTATGTGAAAAAGTTTCATCCTGATAAGCTCAAACCCAAATCGGAAAAGTGTGTCTTCATAGGATACCCCAAAGGTTACTGTTGGGTACACCTTCTATCATAGATCCAAAGGCAAGACATTCGTTGCTAAGAATGGATCCATTCTAGAGAAGGAGGTTCTCTCGAAAGAAGTGAGTGGGAGGAAAGTAGAACTTGATAAGGTAATTGTACCTTCTCCCTTATTGGAAAGTAGTTCATCACAGAAATCTATTCCTGTGACTACTACACCAATTAGTGAGGAAGCTAATGATGATGATCATGTAACTTCAGATCAAGTTACTACCGAATCTCGTAGGTAAACCAGAGTGAGATCCGCACCAGAGTGGTACGGTAATCCTGTTCTGGAAGTCATGCTACTTGACCATGAC
Organism: Triticum aestivum; assembly: GCF_018294505.1. Lineage (NCBI taxonomy): Eukaryota > Viridiplantae > Streptophyta > Magnoliopsida > Poales > Poaceae > Triticum > Triticum aestivum. Next base: position 699,999,957 of record NC_057800.1, read on the forward strand.
GAACCTACGAACTATGAAGAAGCAATGGTGAGCCCAGATTCCGCAAAATGGCTTGAGGCCATGAAATCTGAGATGGGATCCATGTATGAGAACAAAGTATGGACTTTGGTTGACTTGCCCGATGATCGGCAAGCAATTGAGAATAAATGGATCTTCAAGAGGAAGACGGACGCTGATAGTAGTGTTACTATCTACAAAGCTAGAATTGTCGCAAAAGGTTTTCGACAAGTTCAAGGTGTTGACTACGATGAGAGTTTCTCACTCGTATCTATGCTTAAGTCTGTCCGAATCATGTTAGCAATTGCCGCATTTTATGAAATCTGGCAAATGGATACACAAAACTGCATTCCTTAATAGATTTATTAAAGAAGAGTTGTATATGATACAACCAGAAGGTTTTGTCAATCGTAAAGGTGCTAACAAAATATGCAAGCTCCAGCGATCCATCTATGAACTGGTGCAAGCATCTCGGAGTTGGAATATACGCTTTGATAAGTTGATCAAAGCATATAGTTTTATATAGACTTGTGATGAAGCCTGTATTTACAAGAAAGTGAGTGGGAGCACTACAACATTTCTGATAAGTATATGTGAATGAGAGTTGATCGGAAATAATGTAGAATTATTCTGCAAAGCATAAAGGAGTGTTTGAAAGGAATTTTCCAAAGATAGACCTCGGTGAAGCTGCTGACATATTGAACATCAAGATCTATAGAGATAGATCAAGACGCTTGATAAGTTTTTTTCAATGAGTACATACCTTGACAAGATTTTGAAGTAGTTCAAAATAGAACAGTCAAAGAAAGAGTTCTTGTCTGTGTTACAAGGTGTGAAATTGAGTAAGACTCAAAACCCGACCACGACAGAAGATAGAAAGAGAATGAAAGTCATTCCCTATGCCTCAGCCATAGGTTCTATAAAGTATGCCATGCTATGTACCAGATCTATTGTATGCCCTACACTGATTTTGGCAAGGTAGTACAATAGTGATCTAGGAGTAGACCACTGGACAGCGGTCAAAATTATCCTTAGTGGAATAAGGATATGTTTCTCGATTATGGAGGTGACAAAAAGGTTCGTCGTAAAGGGTTACGTCGATGCAAGTTTTGACACTAATCCAGATGACTCTAAGTCTCAATCTGGATACATATTGAAAGTAGGAGCAATTTTCTAGAGTAGCTCTGTGCAGAGCATTAATGACATAGAAATTTGCAAAATACATACGGATCTGAATGTGGCAGACCCGTTGACTAAACTTCTCTCACAAGCAAAACATGATCACACCTTAGTACTCTTTGGGTGTTAATCGCATAGCGATGTGAACTAGATTACTGAATCTAGTAAATCCTTTGGGTGTTGGTCACATGAAGATGTGAACTAATCACATAAAGATGTGAACTATTAGTGTTAAATCACATGGTGATGTGAACTAGATTATTGACTCTAGTGCAAGTGGGAGACTGAAGGAAATATGCCCTAGAGGCAATAATAAAGTTATTATTTATTTCCTTATATCGTGATAAATGTTTATTATTCATGCTAGAATTGTATTAACCGGAAACATAATACATGTGTGAATACATAGACAAACAGAGTGTCACTAGTATGCCTCTACTTGACTAGCTCGTTAATCAAAGATGGTTATGTTTCCTAACCATGGACAAAGAGTTGTTATTTGATTAAATGGGATCACATCATTAGGTGAATGATCTGATTGACATGATCCATTCCATTAGCTTAGCACCCGATCGTTTAGTATGTTGCTATTGCTTTCTTCATGACTTATACATGTTCCTATGACTATGAGATTATGCAACTCCCGTTTGCCAGAGGAACACTTTGTGTGCTACCAAACATCACAACGTAACTGGGTGATTATAAAGGTGCTCTACAGGTGTCTACAAAGGAACATGTTGGGTTGGCGTATTTCAAGATTAGGATTTGTCACTCCGATTGTCGGTGAGGTATCTCTGGGCCCTCTCGGTAATGCACATCACATAAGCCTTGCAAGCATTGCAACTAATGAGTTAGTTGTGAGATGATGTATTACGGAACGAGTAAAGAGACTTGCCGGTAACGAGATTGAACTAGGTATTGAGATACCGACGATCGAATCTCGGGCAAGTAACATACCGATGACAAAGGAAACAACGTATGTTGTTATGCGGTCTAACCGATAAAGATCTTCGTAGAATATGTAGGAGCCAATATGAGCATCCAGGTTGCGCTATTGGTTATTGACTGGAGACGTGTCTCGGTCATGTCTACATTGTTCTCGAACCCGTAGGGTCCGCACGCTTAAGGTTTCGATGACAGTTATATTATGAGTTTATGAGTTTTGATGTACCGAAGTTAGTTCAGAGTCCCGGATGTGATCACGGACATGACGAGGAGTCTCGAAATGGTCGAGACATAAATATTGATATATTGGACGGCTATATTCGGACATCGGAAGTGTTCCAGGTGATTCCGGAGAAAACCGGAGAGCCGGAGGGTTACCGGAACCCCCCGGAGAAGTAATGGGCCATATGGGCCTTAGTGGAGAGAGAGAGGAGCTGCTAGAGGTGGGCCGCGCGCCTCCTCCCCCTGGTCCGAATTGGACTAGGAGAGGGGGGGGTGCCCCCCTTTCCCTCTCCCTCCCCACTTCTTTCTCCCTCCTAGTAGGAGTCCTACTCCTACTAGGAGGAGGACTCCTCCTGGCGCGCCTATAGGGCCCGGTCGGCCTCCTCCCCTTGCTCCTTTATATACGGGGGCAGGGGGCACCCCTAGACACACAAGTTGATCTTCGTGATTGTTCCTTAGCCGTGTGCAGTGCCCCCCTCCACCATATTCCACCTCGGTCATATTGTAGCGGTGCTTAGGCGAAGCCCTGCGATGGTAGAACATCAAGATCGTCACCACGCCGTCGTGCTGATGGAACTCCTCCTCGACGCTTTGCTGGATCGGAGCCCGGGGATCATCATCGAGCTGAACGTGTGCTAGAACTCGGAGGTGCCGTAGTTTCGGTGCTTGATCGGTCGGACGTGGAGACGTACGACTACATCAACCAAACGCTTCCGTTATTGATCTACAAGGGTACGTAGATCACACTCTCCCCTCTCGTTGCTATGCATCACCATGATCTTGCGTGTGCGTAGGAATTTTTTTGAAATTACTACGTTCCCGAATAGTGGCATCCGAGCCTAGGTTTTATGTGTTGATGTTATATGCACGAGTAGAACACAAGTGAGTTGTGGGCGATATAAGTCATACTGCTTACCAGCATGTCATACTTTGGTTCGGCGGTATTGTTGGACAAAGCGGCCCGGACCGACATTACGCGTACGCTTACGCGAGACCGGTTCTCCCGACGTGCTTTGCACATAGGTGGCTTGCGGGTGACAGTTTCTCCAACTTTAGTTGAACCGAGTGTGGCTATGCCCGGTCCTTGCGAAGGTTAAAACAGCACCAACTTGACAAACTATCATTGTGGTTTTGATGCGTAGGTAAGATTGGTTCTTGCTTAAGCCCGTAGCAGCCACGTAAAACTTGCAACAACAAAGTAGAGGATGTCTAACTTGTTTTTGCAGGGCGTGTTGTGATGTGATATGGTCAAGACATGATGCTAAATTTTATTGTATGAGATGATCATGTTTTGTAACCGAGTTATCGGCAACTGGCAGGAGCGATATGGTTGTCGCTTTATTGTATGCAATGCAATCGCGCTGTAATGCTTTACTTTATCACTAAGCGGTAGCGATAGTCGTGGAAGCATAAGATTGGCGTGATGACAACGACGCTACGATGGAGATCAAGGTGTCGCGCCGGTGACGATGGTGATCACGACGGTGCTTCGATGGAGATCACAAGCACAAGATGATGATGGCCATATCATATCACTTATATTGATTGCATGTGATGTTTATCTTTTATGCATCTTATCTTGCTTTGATTGACGGTAGCATTATAAGATGATCTCTCACTAATTATCAAGCAGTGTTCTCCCTGAGTATGCACCGTTGCGAAAGTTCTTTTTGCTGAGACACCACGTGATGATCGGGTGTGATAGGCTCTACGTTCAAATAAAACGGGTGCAAAACAGTTGCACACGCGGAATACTCAGGTTATACTTGACGAGCCAAGCATATATAGATATGGCCTCGGAACACGGAGACCGAAAGGTCGAGCGTGAATCACATAGTAGATATGATCAACATAGTGATGTTCACCAATGAAACTACTCCATCTCACGTGATGATCAGACATGGTTTAGTTGATTTGGATCACGTAATCACTTAGAGGATTAGAGGGATGTCTATCTAAGTGGGAGTTCTTAAGTAATATGATTAATTGAACTTAAATTTATCATGAACTTAGTCCTGGTAGTATTTTGCAAATTATGTTGTAGATCAATAGCTCGCGTTGTTGCTTCCCTGTGTTTATTTTGATATGTTCCTAGAGAAAATTGTGTTGAAAGATGTTAGTAGCAATGATGCGGATTGGATCCATGATCTGAGGTTTATCCTCATTGCTGCACAGAAGAATTATGTCCTTGATGCACCGCTAGGTGACGGACCTATTGCAGGAGCAGATACAGACGTTATGAACGTTTGGCTAGCTCAATATGATGACTACTTGATAGTTTAGTGCACCATGCTTAATGGCTTAGAATCGGGACTTCAAAGACGTTTTGAACGTCATGGAGCATATGAGATGTTCCAGGAGTTGAAGTTAATATTTCAAGCAAATACCTGAGTTGAGAGATATGAAGTCTCCAACAAGTTCTATAGCTAAAATATGGAGGAGAATCGCTCAACTAGTGAGCATGTGCCCAGATTGTCTAAGTACTACAATCGCTTGAATCAAGTGGGAGTTAATCTTCCAGATAAGATAGTGATTGACAGAATTCTCTAGTCACCATCACCAAGTTAGTAGAACTTTGTGATGAACTATGATATGCAAGGGATAACGGAAACGATTCCCAAGCTCTTCGTAATGCGGAAATTGACGAAGGTAGAAATCGAGAAAAACATCAAGTGTTGATGGTAGACAAGACCACTAGTTTCAAGAAAAGGGAAGAGGGAAGAAGGGGAATTTCAAGAAGAACAGCAAGCAAGTTGCTGCTCAAGTGAAGAAGCTCGTCTGGTCCTAAGCCTGAGACTAAGTGTTTCTACTGCAAAGGGACTGGTCACTGGAAGCGGAACTACCCCAAGTGATTGGCAGATAAGAAGGATGGCAAAGTGAACATAAGTATATTTGATATACTTGTTATTGATGTGTACTTTACTAGTGTTTATAGCAACCCCTCAGTATTTGATACTAGTTCAGTTCTAAGATTAGTAACTCGAAACGGGAGTTGCAGAATAAACAGAGACTAGTTAAGGGTGAAGTGACGATGTGTGTTGGAAGTGGTTCCAAGATTGATATGATCATCATCGCACACTTCCTATACTTTCGGGATTAGTGTTGAACCTGAATAAGTGTTATTTGGTGTTTGCGTTAAGCATGAATATGGTTTGATCATGTTTATTGTAATACGGTTATTCATTTAAGTAAGAGAATAAATTGTTGTTCTGTTTACATGAATAAAACCTTATATGGTTACACACCCAATGAAAATAGTTCGTTGGATCTCGATCGTAGTGATACACATAATCATAATATTGAAACCAAAAGATGCAAAGTTAATAATGATAGTGCAACTTATTTGTAGCACTGCCGTTTAAGTCATATTGGTGTAAAGCGCATGAAGAAACTCCATGCTGATGGGATTTTGGAATCACTTGATTATGAATCACTTGATGCTTGCGAACCATGCCTCATGGGCAAGATGACTAAGACTCCGTTCTCCGGAGCGAGCAACTGACTTATTGCAAATAATACATACTGATGTATGCGGTCCGATGAGTGTTAAGGCTCACGGCAAGTATCATTATTTTCTGAACTTCACAGATGATTTGAGCAGATATGGGTATATCTACTTGATGAAACATAAGTCTGAAACATTTGAAAAGTTCAAAGAATTTCAGAGTGAAGTGGAAAATCATTGTGACAAGAAAATAAAGTTTCTACGATCTAATCGCAGAGACAAATATTTGAGTTACGAGTTTGGTCTTCAATTAAAACAATGTGGAATAGTTTCACAAACTCATGCCACATGGAACACCACAGCATAATGGTGTGTCCGAACGTCACAACCGTACTTTATTGGATATAGTGCAATCTATGATGTCTCTTACCGATCTACCACTATCGTTTTGGGGTTATGCATTAGAGACAGTTGCATTCACGTTAAAAGGGCACCATCTAAATCTGTTGAGACGACACCGTATGAACTGTGGTTTGGCAAGAAACCAAAGTTGTCGTTTCTTAAAGTTTGGGGTTGCAATGCTTATGTGAAAAAGTTTCATCCTCATAAGCTCAAACCCAAATCGGAAAAGTGTGTCTTCATAGGATACCCAAAAGGTTACTGTTGGGTACACCTTCTATCACAGATCCAAAGGCAAGACATTCGTTGCTAAGAATGGATCCTTTCTAGAGAGGGAGGTTCTCTCGAAAGAAGTGAGTGGGAGGAAAGTAGAACTTGATAAGGTAATTGTACCTTCTCCCTTATTGGAAAGTAGTTCATCACAGAAATCTGTTCCTGTGACTACTACACCAATTAGTGAGGAAGCTAATGATGATGATCATGTAACTTCAGATCAAGTTACTACCGAATCTCGTAGGTAAACCAGAGTGAGATCCGCACCAGAGTGGTACGGTAATCCTGTTCTGGAAGTCATGCTACTTGACCATGATGAACCTACGAACTATGAAGAAGCGATGGTGAGCCCAGATTCTGCAAAATGGCTTGAGGCCATGAAATCTGAGATGGGATCCATGTATGAGAACAAAGTATGGACTTTGGTTGACTTGCCCGATGATCGGCAAGCAATTGAGAATAAATGGATCTTCAAGAGGAAGACGGACGCTGATAGTAGTGTTACTATCTACAAAGCTAGAATTGTCGCAAAAGGTTTTCGACAAGTTCAAGGTGTTGACTACGATGAGAGTTTCTCACTCGTATCTATGCTTAAGTCTGTCCGAATCATGTTAGCAATTGCCGCATTTTATGAAATCTGGCAAATGGATACACAAAACTGCATTCCTTAATAGATTTATTAAAGAAGAGTTGTATATGATACAACCAGAAGGTTTTGTCAATCCTAAAGGTGCTAACAAAATATGCAAGCTCCAGCGATCCATCTATGGACTGGTGCAAGCATCTCGGAGTTGGAATATACGCTTTGATAAGTTGATCAAAGCATATAGTTTTATATAGACTTGCGATGAAGCCTGTATTTACAAGAAAGTGAGTGGGAGCACTACAACATTTCTGATAAGTATATGTGAATGACATATTGTTGATCGGAAATAATGTAGAATTATTCTACAAAGCATAAAGGAGTGTTTGAAAGGAATTTTCCAAAGAAAGACCTCGGTGAAGCTGCTGACATATTGAACATCAAGATCTATAGAGATAGATCAAGACGCTTGATAAGTTTTTTTCAATGAGTACATACCTTGACAAGATTTTGAAGTAGTTCAAAATAGAACAGTCAAAGAAAGAGTTCTTGTCTGTGTTACAAGGTGTGAAATTGAGTAAGACTCAAAACCCGACCACGACAGAAGATAGAAAGAGAATGAAAGTCATTCCCTATGCCTCAGCCATAGGTTCTATAAAGTATGCCATGCTATGTACCAGATCTATTGTATACCCTACACTGATTTTGGCAAGGTAGTACAATAGTGATCTAGGAGTAGACCACTGGACAGCGGTCAAAATTATCCTTAGTGGAATAAGGATATGTTTCTCGATTATGGAGGTGACAAAAAGGTTCGTCGTAAAGGGTTACGTCGATGCAAGTTTTGACACTAATCCAGATGACTCTAAGTCTCAATCTGGATACATATTGAAAGTAGGAGCAATTAGCTAGAGTAGCTCTGTGCAGAGCATTGATGACATAGAAATTTGCAAAATACATACGGATCTGAATGTGGCAGACCCGTTGACTAAACTTCTCTCACAAGCAAAACATGATCACACCTTAGTACTCTTTGGGTGTTAATCGCATAGCGATGTGAACTAGATTACTGAATCTAGTAAATCCTTTGGGTGTTGGTCACATGAAGATGTGAACTAATCACATAAAGATGTGAACTATTAGTGTTAAATCACATGGTGATGTGAACTAGATTATTGACTCTAGTGCAAGTGGGAGACTGAAGGAAATATGCCCTAGAGGCAATAATAAAGTTATTATTTATTTCCTTATATCGTGATAAATGTTTATTATTCATGCTAGAATTGTATTAACCGGAAACATAATACATGTGTGAATACATAGACAAACAGAGTGTCACTAGTATGCCTCTACTTGACTAGCTCGTTAATCAAAGATGGTTATGTTTCCTAACCATGGACAAAGAGTTGTTATTCGATTAAACGGGATCACATCATTAGGTGAATGATCTGATTGACATGACCCATTCCATTAGCTTAGCACCCGATCGTTTAGTATGTTGCTATTGCTTTCTTCATGACTTATACATGTTCCTATGACTATGAGATTATGCAACTCCTGTTTGCCAGAGGAACACTTTGTGTGCTACCAAACGTCACAACGTAACTGGGTGATTATAAAGGTGCTCTACAGGTGTCTCCAAAGGAACATGTTGGGTTGGCGTATTTCGAGATTAGGATTTGTCACTCCGATTGTCAGAGAGGTATCTCTGGGCCCTCTCGGTAATGCACATCACATAAGCCTTGCAAGCATTGCAACTAATGAGTTAGTTGTGAGATGATGTATTACGGAACGAGTAAAGAGACTTGCCGGTAACGAGATTGAACTAGGTATTGAGATACCGACGATCGAATCTCGGGCAAGTAACATACCGATGACAAAGGGAACAACGTATGTTGTTATGCGGTCTGACCGATAAAGATCTTCGTAGAATATGTAGGAGCCAATATGAGCATCCAGGTTCCGCTATTGGTTATTGACCGGAGACGTGTCTCGGTCATGTCTACATTGTTCTCGAACCCGTAGGGTCCGCACGCTTAAGGTTTCGATGACAGTTATATTATGAGTTTATGAGTTTTGATGTACCGAAGTTAGTTCGGAGTCCCGGATGTGATCACGGACATGACGAGGAGTCTCGAAATGGTCGAGACATAAAGATTGATATATTGGACGAATATATTCGTACACCGGAAGTGTTCTAGGTGATTTCGGAGAAAACTGGAGAGCCGGAGGGTTACCGGAACCCCCCCGGGATAAGTAATGGGCCATATGGGCCTTAGTGGAGAGAGAAAGGGGATGCCAGAGGTGGGCCGCGCGCCTCCTCCCCCCTGGTCCGAATTGGACTAGGAGAGGGGGGGGGGGCGGCGCTCCCCTTTCCCTCTCCCTCCCCACTTCCTTCCCCCTCCTAGTAGGAGTCCTACTCCTACTAGGAGGAGGACTCCTCCTGGCGCGCCTATAGGGCCCGGCCGGCCTCCTCCCCTTGCTCCTTTATATACGGGGGCAGGGGGCACCCCTAGACACACAAGTTGATCTTCGTGATCGTTCCTTAGCCGTGTGCGGTGCCCCCCTCCACCATATTCCACCTCGGTCATATTGTAGCGGTGCTTAGGCGAAGCCCTGCGATGGTAGAACATCAAGATCGTCACCACGCCGTCGTGCTGAGGGAACTCCTCCCCGACGCTTTGCTGGATCGGAGCCCGGGGATCGTCATCGAGCTGAACGTGTGCTAGAACTCGGAGGTGCCGTAGTTTCGGTGCTTGATCGGTCGGGCCGTGGAGACGTACAACTACATCAACCAAACGCTTCCGTTGTTGATCTACAAGGGTACGTAGATCACACTCTCCCCTCTCGTTGCTATGCATCACCATGATCTTGCGTGCGCTTAGGAATTTTTTTGAAATTACTACATTCCCCAACAGAAGGGCCTGTCCTGGGGTTCATCGGTGGAGCTGGATGGACTCCAGAAGTGTATCCGGAACATGATAAGCAAGAAACTTAAGCTTGTCAGCATAGTCCAGGTCATGTTCTTCCGCCAGATCCTCCCGTGTCAACAACGGGCTTTCAACTTATGGGAGTTCGACCCGGCCCAGCACCAGACTCTATGCGAGCTCTTTGACACGACGCATAAGGACGTCTGGAAGGTGTTGTTCAAGGGTGCCGAGGTCCCTCCTTCTCTTACCGAGGACCGCGGGCTAAGCGTGAAGCGCCCTGTGAATCCGGTAAGTTCTGTACATCTGGTAGGGTATTTATTTCCCATAGCTTAACCATGTGCGGGGTCTGAGCTCCCATGCCTTTGACAGGACTGGGTGGAGACATTAGAGCAGATTAACTGTCCGACCCTTCTGCCCGAAGACCCCGCGGACGCTCTCCAGACGGAGATGCGGACTTCGGCTCCTTATGAGGTGCCGGAGAAGACCAAGAAGAAGGCCAAGGGAACCCGAAAGAGTTCCCGGTGCCAGGTGGTATCGGACTCATCGTCCGGTAACTTCGAGATGCACCCCTCCCGTGAAAACGAGGAGGAGGAAGATGAAGACTCTCCCCCTCCAGCCGGGGGGGACAAGAAAAGGAAGGCCGCCCCAGCCGGGGAGGCCAAAGGGTCCAAGAAGGGAAGGACTCTCCTTCCGGACTGTTCCACCACCGCCGCCCATGGCAAAGATGATTGGTTACTCAGGGCCAAGCCCCTGGCGAAGTCGTAAGTATTCGGATACCAGAGTAACTCATAGCATACTTTTATTGCACTTCTTCTCCTAATCGTCGAATATGATCATGCAGTCCGCCCCGAGCCCGTATCGACGTATCATCGTCGGACGGTTCCTTGGACTCGTCGGATATGGATAGTGATACACTTCCAACCACCTCCTCTCCTCGCCCTACGGACGATGTCGAGGTACTATGTCAAGGGGCACTGAGCCGGGGGGAGACAGTCCCGGAGGCGCCTCAAGGCGACCTTCCGGACTCCAGGCGTGAAGGGAGCAAGACTCCCACGGGCTCCAAGTTTGGCCCCCAGCCGAACGCCGCGTCGAAACCTCCAGTGGTTCCGGACTCCGGCAGGCGGCCCCCTTCCAAGAGGGGCAAGCCGCCCGTGCCGGTGACCTCTGTCCATCCAGAGGCACCGGACAACCTGCTGGGAGCGCTTCACGGCGCTTCCATCGACGAAGAGCACCGCACTATTATGAGTGCGGTGATCAAGAAGGTTCGGTCTGCCAAGAGCGGACTGACTGAAGCCTGTGCCAGCCTTCTAACAGGCTTTGAGGTAAGTATTCAAAATATAGGAAAATATTACCGCATAGACAGTAGCCCCTGATGCTCTGTTTGGTGTTCACAAAGAAAAGCCGAATAGAGGATCAAATAATATCTGCAGGAGTCTAATATAAGTATGTCTGTATGCGTATGCAGGCTTCGCTGCTGACCTCTGCCGCACTGACTGCGGAGGTCGCTGCACTGAGGCAGAACCTTGAGCGGTCCGAGAAAGAGCTCAGTCTTGCCAAGAGGCAGCTCGAGGAGAACAAAGGTAAGTAATGCCTTGTCCATATAAAAAAGATGCGGTTGCAAACTGATAGGATCATCATGGATGTGTCAGGGGCCACGACCGAAGTGGCGATCCTGAAGCAAGCGTTGTCCGAGGCTGAAAACAAAGCGGCCAAGGAGCGCACCGAGCGAGAAAAACAAGAGGCACGGGCGGGCGAGGTGCAGCAAGAGCTCCAGGCTCTCGTGAAGAAGCACGAGGCTTTGGAGCTTGACTCGAAGACGTGAGAGTCCGAGCTTGCCGTGGCCCTCGAGAGCAAAAAGCATGCCAAGGTTGAAGCCCAAAAGTCCCTCCAGGAAATTGAGGCGAACATGAGTTAAATGACCCTGAAATTGAAAAGCACTACAAATGAAATCTAAAAAGGTTGAAAGTTGGCATATTATCATCATTTCACCCCACATAGCATGTGCTAATAAGTTGAGAGGGTTACGACAAAAACTGGATGCACTTCGTGTACAAAATGGACAATCTTTTTTGAAGTATCAGGGTTTCAGACGAAAACTCATCTGTTACAAAGGCATTTCATTTTTTTTAAACTCATTTTAACTTTAGACTTTTTGTGCATTCAATATGCACAATTCAAAGCCATGTCATCAATTTTCAACCCTTTCTGACTTAATTTGTTATTTTTCATGCATTTAATGATTTTTAGCTAAATGACGCTGAAATTGAAAAGCACCACAAATGAACTCTGAAAAGGTTGAAACTTGGCATGATATCATCATTTCACCCACATAGCATATGCTAAAAAGTTGAGAGAGTTGCGGCAAAAACTGGATGCACTTCATGTACAAAATGGACAATGTATTTTGAAGTATAAGGGTTTCAGACAAAAACTCATTTGTTACAAAGGCATTTCATTTCTTAAACTTATTTCAACTCCAGACTTTTTGTTCATTTAACATGCACCATTCAAAGCCACATCATCAATTTTTAACCTTTTTTGACATCATTCGCTATTTTCATGCATTTAATGAATTTTTTGAGCTATAAAACTAAAAGAGCTAAACATAATCTGTTTTTGATTAAAACACCCATTCGAAATAACCTAAAAGTTACCAAATTAAATATATTGATAAAACACACTAATATTAAATAGCAGGAAAAAGAATCACTCAAAAATCTATTTTTAAAGTAAAGTTATTCATAAACTAGTGATTCACACAAATTTCAAAGAATTCAAATTTAAAAACTACTGGCACTAACAGGAAGTTTATAATTCTGTGATTAAAGCAAAAAAGATTCACTCAAAACTCTAAATATTTGGCTGTAAGTAGAAACAAAAGAAAATAAATAAAGCAAAAAACTAGAAAAAAAACCTTTAGTCCCAGTTGCCACCATAAATCAGGACTATAAGTTAAAAAATTAACAAAAAAATGTCGGCCTACTAGGCCACCACGGCCTACATACGACTAGAACCCAACTACTAGTTGGGCCAGGATGCAGGCCCGCAGGGCAAGTAGGCCCACAAGGCAGTGACAGGTTCGTTAGGCCCACACAGGCCTGCTTTAGAGAGGAGCTCGAGGTTACAACCGCGGAGGGGCTTATAAACAGGTCTGAGCGCACTTCACTTGGCGAGGTGGGACTAAACTTTCACTGCACCTCGCCGTCACTAGTAGAAAACGGAGCTTTAAAACTGGTTTGTAAGGGCCTTTAGTGCCGGTTCCATAACTGGCACTAAAGGGTGGGCACTAAAGCCCCCCCCCCCTTTAGTACCGGTTCGGCATGAACCGACGCTAAAGTGCCACCACGTGGCGTGAGCTCGCGCCCTGGTATGGGGGACCTTTAGTACCGGTTGGTGTTACCAACCGGTACTACAGGGTTTTTTTTGAAAATTTTGGAAAAAAATTTGATTTTTTTCAATTTTTATTTTTTCTGAATTATTTGATGATTTAGTCTCTAATCACCCCTTTTAATTGCTGAAGTGTGGATCACTCATTCCAAGTCGCCTAACTTCTTGGCCGGTCACCCATCCTCTCACTCCCCCAGCATGAGCACGCTTAATTTCGGAGTTCTGTTCCCCCTACATTTCAAGTCTACACTTGTTGTTTTCCTGACAAATGTAAGCTGTCAATCCTATTAACTCTCAGCAGTTTAGCTTGAGCATTAGGTCACACGTTTCACCGTTTGAGTTTGAAACTATTATTCTAAAAAACAGTAATTATTTAGTAACACTAATATTTTTTGAATAAGTTTGACCATAGTTTGACCACAGTTTGACCATAGTTTGACCAGATTTGACCAAAATTCAAAAAAATGAAATAATTATTTAGTAACACTATTATTCTTGAATAATTATGTAGTAAAATCAATACTTCTTGAATAAGTAGTTTGACCAGATTTAACCAATTTTTTTAAAAAAGCTGAAATTTGACCATATCTTTTTTTCCTTTTGGAATTTGAGGATTCTAAAAAATTGCAAACAGGCCGTAGGCAGTCTCCATCGGATGCGGATTTTCGTGCTGAATTTTTTGATATATTATACGTTTTTTTCCGACATCGTATGCAAAAGTTATAGCCGTTTTACATTTTCCCTACACTTTTTGCAAATTTAAGTTTTAAAATTTTCCTAACTAGCAGATGTAGTAATATAACTACCTCTCGAAGGATTTTATTTTTTGAAGTTTTTATCATTTTCTTTTGATTTTTTCTAA
>NC_057800.1:700014418-700016241 GCF_018294505.1 Triticum aestivum
AGGTCAGACCCCTTTAGTCCCGGTTCGTGGCACGAACCGGTACTAAAGGATAGCCCTTTAGTACCGGTTTGTGTCACGAACCGGTACTAAAGGTGATCGTGGAGCCCCGGCCTGACGCCAGCCTGCCACCACCCCTTTAGTACCGGTTCGTGGCACGAACCAGTACTAAAGGTTCAACACGAAGCGGCATTAATGCATAGCCGTTCGAACCGGCACTAATGATACCATTAGTATCGGGCCAAAATCGAACTGGCACTAATGTGTCTCACATTAGGTCCTTTTTCTACTAGTACATGCCAGGACCAGACCTTTAGTCCCGGTTGGTGGCTCCAACCGAAACTAAATGCCCCCCCTTTAGTCCCGATGCGTGCCACCAATCGGGACTAAAGGCCTGGGCTTCCCGCCACTTGGCCTGGTGAAATTCAACATATGGCATGAATGAGCTTGGGAGGAAAGGGACTTCTATATATATGGGCACCATGAGCTAGAAAAAAAGAAAGAAAGTAATCAGATAGAAAAAAATTGACTAAGGAGTAAATTTATCAGAATTGATTGGTTCAATTTTGTACGTTCGACTAAGTGGTTAGGCAAGTCATTCGTCTGATTTCGAAGCATGTTCTGTGCATATGATACAGTTTGTTATATGTCCAAATATGCAAATCAAATGCATTTCGGGTTGAGTCGTACATATGGTTTACTATTTCATCATTTGAACACTCTCCTTCAATAGTTGGCAAGTCATGTGTGTTGTCAAAAGAATTTGTTAACTATTCTGAGGTAATTATGATGCTATTTAATATGATAAGATAAACCTCCATGTGTGTTGCGAGTTTAGTCCCCTGGGTTTTTTCATTACATTAAGGATCAAAATGACGGAGTAACCGAGGAACAGGCTACCATTAATAAAGAGTGGTCCCCGCAAAAAAAAGAGTGGTGAACTACGAAGACAACCCGATCAAGGAGGATATGTTGGATGACATATATAATGTCCCAAGGGGTTGAAAGGAGCGGTTGTTATCCAAGGTGGAGAACGGCACCAACGACATGAGCATCGTGTTCTGCAACTGACAGAGGCGGCCATGAAAAAGGAAAATGAGAGGTGACATGGGTTTAGTATTTAATGTCGTATTAAAATAGATTATTTGAATGTCCAGAGTGGGGATTATCAATGCTAATTGATTTATGGACCTTTGATTTTTTTTTCTCTCTCGTTGCAATGCACATGCATGTTTGTTACAATTATTCTAATTTGGACAATCCGATGAATGTTCGTGCTTGAGAATTCTGAAAAGTTGTTTATCCCCCGATTCTTGTGTTTTGTATTTTAGTAGGAGAATACAAAGCTATTTTTTTCTCCCATCGCAACACATAGACACATTTGCTATAAACATAAAATATATTGTTTCAGTCTAATTCATAATAACAAAAACATATTAGAAAACATAAAATATTTTAGTATGCGTACATGGATTGCAAATAGGATTATAATCATTATCTCAAACATATAAATGATTCTAATTACTACCGATGTTGATATGGTCGCATTATTTATTGCAATAAATTGGATCTGCAATTGTAGATTAGACTTGAGTCTCGACATCTGTAGTCATGTAATTAGTTTGCCTTTCCATAGGCTATTAGGTTTTCGAGTTTCACCTCCGGTTGCCAGAAAATATACAATTTTTCAGCAAATCAATGTACATCAACCATGTATGTTTCAATCTTGTTTTATTTCCATTTTGAGAGTATGTTAATTCTTATGTTTTTATTGTTTGGGTAAATCACAACACCAGTGTTACGACGACAAGGAGGACAAGCGGTAA
>NC_057800.1:700016577-700023075 GCF_018294505.1 Triticum aestivum
CAGTGTTAGGGTTGTGTGATGCTTTCTTTTCGAGAGAGAGTCTTGCGGCATTTATTTTTTCAAGAAATTGCGTCATACTTGTGAGGTTAGGAGTGTGTGATGTTTTTTCCCACTGCAACGCAGGGGCGGCATGTGTCCTACTATTATTTAACATGACTACATGAGTATGTTTCCAATACCTACGTGCACAATGTTATTCTAGATTTGGTTCTAAAAAATATATTTTATTCTAGATTTTATATAAAGCATGAAATATTTTTTCTAGGATTTATTATAAAGGTTCTTTTAGCAATAAGATTTATTATAAAGTGGTTCTCAAAAATCCTCTCCGGTGGGTATGTAGTGCGTGGAAACTGTGAAGCTCTGGGCTGAAATTAGGCTGGACTAACAAAGTGTTTGGTTCGGCCCAACCCCGTTCATGTTTTCTTCCCACGAAGACATTATGCTCTCACCTTTCTCTCCTCCATCGTCACTCCCACTCCACTCAGGGTGGACACGGTCCGGGCCGGTGTTTGGACCGGCCGCCGGCGGTCCGGTCCAGACCGGACCTAGCAATGTCGTGGTCCTGTTTTCAGGGATCGGACCGGCAATGGCCGAGCTCGGGCCGGACCGAGAGGACCGGCCAAGACATGGGCAGAACGCGCTCTGGAGCTTCGGCGACGGCTCATCGGAGAGATATCTTGCTAGAGGAAGCGCATCTCATCGAAAAGATGTCTGGGAGCTTGAGAAGAATCAGAGGAAGCTACATGATCAAGAAGAACACCAGAGGGAGCTTATCGGCGACGAATCTGACACGACGGCCGGTGGACGGAGATGAAAGGAACGATGGCTGATGCGGCTATCTAGGACCTCCCTCATCGATTTTTTTGACGGAGATGATAGATCTCACGACGGAGAAACTCCTAGACATGATGGTTCGTCGCTGGAAGGCTGGTGGCCTTGGTGTTATGCGGTGGTGCTCTGCTTGTGCGTTGGACGGCGGCGGCCGCGGCATAGGTGCGTGGCTCTGTCATGACTTGGCCGCCACGCACTCGCCAAGCCCCTACCATGCCCCCCGCCACGCCCCCGCCCCGCTCTGGCCATGGCCCCGCCATGCCGCCGGCTGCTTCTTCGGTCCGCTCGGTCGGCCCGAGCTTTAACCGGACCGGACCGGCTGATTTTCGGTCTTGTTTTGAAGGACCGGACGGGCCGATTTTTTTCTCGGGCCAGGACCGAGCCAGCCCGAACCGAGCGGGCCACGAGCCGGTCTCGTGCCGTCCACCCTGACACTCCACCACCACTCTTCCACCCTACTCCTGTGACAGATCGAGAACCAGGACCAGATCTTGGCCGGCGGCCATGGCAGAGGCCGCAAGCGAGGGAGCGACGCCTCCCCACCATGGCCTCCCGGATGAGATCTTCATCTGGGAGATCCTCGTCCGCCTGCCCCCCAAATCCCTCCTCCGCTGCCTCGCCGTGTGCCGCGCCTGGCGCAGCGCCACCTCCGCCCGCGGCTTCCTCCTCGCCCACCACGCCCGCCAGCCCACCCTCCCCCTTGTCTACGTCCGCAACAGAGACTTCAACGACGGCGTGTTCCCCTACGGCCACGACGGCAACAGCGCCTCCCTAGACATCATCCCCGTCGACCACCGGGCCGCCGCCGACCATCTCAGGTCCGTCGCGCGACTTGATCAAGCCTCCGACTTCTATCGTCTCGAGGGCTCCTGTGACGGCCTCCTTGTCCTCTCCTTGGACGACGACACGCACTTCGTCATCTGTAACCCGGCGACCCGTCAGTAGGGTTGGGCATATTATCCGATGACCGAACTCCCGAACCGAAAAAACCGGGACCGAAGCCGAATAGACCAAAACCGATAATTATGGTCATAAGTTCGGTCCTTAACTCTGGAAAACCGAATTAACTTCGGTAATTTCGGGTTTAGACATCAGATACCCGAACTGACCGGAAATACCCGAACATGGGCCAACGTGTGGAAAATCCCAGCCCATTATCTAACTAGGCCGTAGTCCAAACTCTTCTTTGTACAGCCGCACGTATACAACCTCATCTCCACGAGCCCACGACCCTGCCTCTATCGCTCCCCCGTCATATTTCCCCACTCCACCCCTTCGGCCATAGCCCTAGCCACCACAGCTCCTAGTACCTAACGGCGATGGTCCGGCAGCCAGGAACCTGCTCCGTCTCCCTCCCCTCCTTTCCAGCGATCTCCGCTAGATCTAACCGACCTTGCTCCCTACGGGGCCACCCCAGCAGGCAACCAGGGAATAGCAACGGAGCTCTTTGTAGCCAGCGACCATACCCCGCAACGGCCCTCTCTCTCCCTCCCTCCCTCTTTCTTGCCTGTAGATCGGCCCTACTCGGTCTTAACCGGTGACCGAACCGGTTTTTCAATGGACTGAATTCTCGGTTATTGTTATTACTAAACACCGATCGGTCAGCATATTAATAAAACCGAAATATTTTAAAACCTGAGAAACCGAACCGATCGGCCCGGTTAAACCGAACGCCCAGGCCTACCCGTCAGTATGCTCCCTTCTGGCTGCAATCTGGCTTCATGTTCCTGGGAATGTACCGTCACCCCCCAACCGGTGAGTACAGACTACTGATGTGCCCGTGCTGGTTTTTGGCTCATCAAGTGATAGCTGGGAGTAAAGATGACTGCTACGTTTTATCGCTGGGCTCCGGCCAGCCGCCGAGGAACATCGGGCCGGAGCAAACGCATAAACTGATATCCGACACCAGGTCTATGCTATTCCGTGGTAGATTGCATTGGTACCGGGTGCAGGAGAAGGTCAAGAACAACATGATAATTGTGTTTGACATCACAGCTGAGTCATTCCGACAGATGCATGTTCCTGTTCGTGGCTGCACTGGTGATGACCTGTTTGAGATGGATGGCATGCTCGGCATGTCCAGTTTTAGAGACACATGGACAATCATTGATATCTGGGTGTTGCAGGACTATGAAAGCGAGGTCTGGACCATCAAGTGCAAGATTGAATTGCCGCTTATGGAGATCAGGGCATGGTGTAGAAAGGATGATGAATTATGCGAGCTGGTGGTTGTGCCTGGAGATGGTGAGCTGCTCGTGCTGATCAAATTTGCCGAGTGGCTATTTCAGGTTGGCATGGATGGCAAGTTGGTCGCCACTTTCCATCGCAAAGGCGTCCGTCCTACTCAATTTCAGCTCAAACAAACTCTTGTTCAGCATGACTTCTTCCCAACACTAGAGGGTTATGTTGTGAACAATTTTCCTTTCATCTGAAGGCTGTTGGGTGAGCTGATACTTCGTGATGTCCTTCATGTTTGTATCCCAATGAGCTACAATATGTATTAATTGGATCTGCTATGAGCCTACTAGCTTCTTTGTTGATGCATGTAAGCTTCTAATCAAGAAGCTATGGCTGTTACAAGCTGTATGAAATCTATCCTTGTGTCAATACTCTTTCGGAATTAAGGGATTATTATGCGTGTCAACGTCAAAATTACCAAGTTTTTGGTGTGTGTTTGAAATATGTGCTAACTAATCTGCCCCGTGTATCTATTTCGTTGAATTAGAGAACTGACTTTGGTTTTGTATGAAGGCCTCAAGGAGTCTTCTTAGTAATTAGTACTAGCTAGTTAGCAATCTAGCTAGCTAGTTAGAAATACTTAATTTAACTCATTCATGGTCATAGCCAGGCTCAGGTTCCACATTGTGTTCCTCTTGAGGCGTTGCATAGTTGCTGTCCATGAGCCATGTTCATTTTCATCTGTATGTGGCGCTAGACCATTTCGTCTGCCGATAATTGAAAGCACAATTGCCTTGTCTCAAGCAGAGGATAGCACCAGGAATTAAGTGGGCAATGCCATTATAGAAGCAGGTTTAAAGCTCAACTAGTTGCTTCGCAGGTAGGCTTACTTCATGTGCACCTCACTTGATCGTCCTTGAATCTTCATGGCATCTGATGTATTTGGTACTGGCCAAATAGAAGTTGTTCTCTACAGTTACAGTACTGATGTTCCCCACTATAGTACGAAACATTTCTTTTCATCATTCTTCTTATTTATACAGGGTAATGTGAGGTGATGCCAGACCAAAGGTTGTGAACAGATTTCTCCCCTGCCTGAAGGTAATCCAGTTAGATGATTATGCATGCATATTCAGTTCTGCCACGACGCTTCTTCCATATCAAGGCGTGTGGGCGCATCTAGAATTTCTTTAGAAGAACCTGGAGCACTTCCCCTTAACTAATATGTGCACCATAGTTATTTTTTCTTCATGAATCCTTGTCAACTGGTCAGGCATGGAGAGTAAGCTCACTATTATAGCGACACTCAACACTTAGTGACATGCTTATATTTATCTCCTTGTACTTGCAGGCATTTATATTTTCCTAGGAAAGGAAATTGTTGGTACTAGGTAGTTAATATCTATATATCTTGTTGCAGACACTGGTTAAGTAGGAAATCTGCACCCATGGATAAATTAGTAGCTGGGCTCTGACAGTAAAATATTGTGCATGTTGATGATATTCTTCCTGAAGACCACCCTCTCTGCCTTAATTTGTATAGGCACATACTTCTCCAGCAGCAGTGTTTTGGGCGATGGCTGTAACTGTAATCCATCATGAGCTTTCAAGAATTGGTGATCCTGAGGGTTAACCCTTCCTTATAGCATTGTGCCTGTTGTCATAGATCTTCTCCTTGTAGGTGCCATCATCTTTGTTTTCCTACTCCCAAGTTTCACTGCTACCTCCCCTTTCACATCAAAGTTGAACCAATCAGAATTTTGCACTTCCCCTACAGTTTCAGTTCAAAAAAAAATCACTTTCCCGTGCTCATCCACTTCATACATTATTGCTACTGTTACTGGATATAGTTTCATATGTATGTTGATGCACTAAAGTACAGGTTTAACACGTCCTCCTCATCTTTTGTTGTTTGTGGCATATCACTACAGTACCAGTTAGCAATCTACCTGGCTCGTGTCTCTGCTTCCCATTTTATCTAGGTCTTCTTTTTCTGAGAGATTATCTTGTGGCCTCCTTAATAATCAATATTTAGCAATGTATATGCGTTTCCTGTTTCTTTGTTTTGTTTTTGCTAATGTGTCAGATTGTTCTCTACGTTAGCTTGCAAGCTGCACCTGATTTTTAGAACAGCCTGAACATTGCTCCTCAAATTGAAGGGTTAATTTGATATATGCTACTGTATTCAAGAGATGCCATTGCAAAAAGGGGTCGATTCACAGTTTCCAAATGTTGGCAGTGGTATTTTTCTTAAGTTTTCTTCACAGTTGTATTTCTCAAATATGCGAAGTTGGTAGTGGCAAAAAGGGTTATTTCGATATATGGCACTGCCACAGTGGCATATATCAAAGTTGCCAAGTGTTGGCAGTGACATTTTTCTTAAGTTCTCTTGACGGTTGCATTTTTCAAATACAAGAAGTTGGCAGTAGCATATATCGAATTGGATTCTATGTCCTTTTGTTGCCATCTTTAGAATTATCTTTATCACTTTAGGTGCAAACCATTTAAGAAATACTCCATAACTTCTTCATGGTCATAGCCAGTCTCAGGGTCCACATTGTGCTCCTCTTGGGCACTGCATTGTTGCCATCCATAAGCCAATAACTGAGAGCAAAATTTCCTTGAGCAGAGGACATCACCAGGAATTATGTGGGCAATGCTGTTGTAGAAGCAAGTTGAAAGCTCACCTATTTGCTTCGCAGGTAGTGGTAGGCTCACTTCGGGCTTCTTTGATTCAAAGGAATTTTACAGGATTTCTGGAGGATTAAAATCCTTACGATTTTTTCCTATGTTGGTCCATTGATTCATAGGATTGGATCCCATAGGAATTTTTCCTATGGAATCTTTTGTACTACATTTCATAGGAAATTTAACATCCACTCCAAC
Source organism: Triticum aestivum (assembly GCF_018294505.1). Lineage (NCBI taxonomy): Eukaryota > Viridiplantae > Streptophyta > Magnoliopsida > Poales > Poaceae > Triticum > Triticum aestivum. The sequence continues at coordinate 700,022,476 of NC_057800.1, forward strand.
ATCTTTTTACAATTCCTTTGTTTTTCCCGTGGCATCAAACAATCATTGCTAATTCTATAGGATTCAAATAGGCATGCCACTCCAACCCTACACTTTTCCTATTCCTACGTTTTCAAAATCCTATGAATCAAAGAGGCCATGTGCACCTCACTTGATCTTCCTGGAATCTTCATGTCCATCTCTGACATATTTCCTACAGGCCAAATAAAGGTGGTATGTACTCTGCACAGTTACAGTACTGATGTTCCTCAGTATAGTACAAAGCATTTCTTCTCACCATTCCTCTCATTTATACAGGGTAATGTGATTGTGAGGTGATGCCAGAGCAGATGTTGCGAACAAGATTTCTCCCCTGCTTGAAGGTAATCCATTCAACATATCGGCATGTGTGCGCATCTAGAATTTATCTCTCTCACGCGCGGTTGCTTGCCCTTCGATCGAGTTGAGTGCGGAGCCAACACCTAGCCTCAGACAAGCGCACACTCAGTGAGCAAGGGCGAAGCTAGACTGAACAGCCGACACTCACCAGGATTACATGCAAAATTTCGCGTCTTGTTCTAACTGATTATGAAATGTGGCAAACAGCCGTATATGTTGACT
>NC_057800.1:700023336-700042363 GCF_018294505.1 Triticum aestivum
TCCTTTGAAAAAAATCGGAAATCAGCACCGATGGATAAATTACTAGCTGGGCTCTGACATCAAAATATTGTGCATGCCTGTACTGTTAATGTTATTATTCTTCCTGAAGACCACCCTCTCTGCCTGCATTCTCTGACTGCACCTTTGTACCTCCATCATCTGCACTATACCTCCCCTTTCTCATCCGAGCTGAGTCAATCAGAAATTTGTCCTTTCCCATACAGTTTCTGTTCAAAAATTTGCACTCACCCACTTCATGCATTATTTCTACAGCTACTGATATAGTTTCACCTGCTCTATGTTGATGCACTCCAGTACAGGTTAAACTCCTTGTCTTTTGTTGTTTGTTTGTGGCTTATCAACCATTGTGGGGTTGCTTTTGGTTCAATTTTTTGCTCGTCTGTTTTTAGAGATACATTTTTTTTTCACTGGAACATTTTTATCACCGGACTTTGCACTGTAAATGTACTTCTGTAGCTTCCTCAGTTGTGAACAAATTTGTGTGACGTGGATTTTTGGCTCTGGGGAGCATATGCTCCCTAATGAACAGTAGAATCAAAATAAATTTTGAAAATACCGAACTTTTTTTGTAGATGATCATATTAGTGTAGCAAGTGCGCTTGACAATTTTCATGCCATATGGGATAGCAGTGCTTCGTTGGTGAAAAAACAAACTTAAGTTTAATATTTGGCGTTCGACTTGATTTTTTTGCACAAGTCAAAATGCTTCAGTTTTTCCCCTTGAAATTTGCATGTACCATGTGACAATGAACACATCTTTTTTTTGACATTTGTAAAATCCATTTTTAGCACGCAGGAGCATGTGCTCCCTGGAGCCAAAATGGATTTCAGCACTTTCTGCCTCCATACAAAGGCTGCTGGTCAATCCTATTTTGTTGTTGCAAAACCTGAGTAGTAGTAGTTACCACCGAAAGTGCTTTTATGAGCTCGAGCTCATGTGAGATGAGTGAATAGTAAAATAAAAAAAATGAAGAAATTCTGATTTCTTTTGTAGCAAACATTGACAAATGTTTTCATTGCTTGCAAAGTTTCAACAGAGAAGGGGAGCCTTGGCGCAGCGGTAAAGCTGTTGCCTTGTTCGAGTCCTGGAAACAGCCTCTTGCAGAAACGTAGGGAAAGGCTGCGTACTATAGACCCAAAGTGGTCGGACCCTTTCCCGGACCCTGCACAAGCAGGAGCTACGTGCACCGGGCTGCCCTTTTTGTTAAAAAAGAAATCAGATTTTATGTTTCAAAACACATGAGCTCGAGCTTTTGGAACATCGATTAATAGTGGCAGTACTAGTATTACATTTTTTTCAGGATATTTTTTTCTACTTCCGTATGGTCTCTTAGAAAATAAAAACTTGTGTACTGTCTTTTTTTAGGATAACCTGTGTACACGTCCTATAATTTGGGAGAGAGAGGAAGGATTTTTTTAGAATCACTGTTTGAAAGGCTTTTTGAGAATCACTTTTTATGGCGTTTTGAGAATCACTTGTGTACTATTCCCTCCGTATCAAAATATAAGATGATGTTGTACGTTTTTGTACAAAAGCGTCTTATATTTTGATACAGACTTACAGAGGTATAGTAGTATAAGTCAATAGCAATCTCCTTCTGGGCTCAACCTAGCCAGGAAATAAAACGGCCCAGCCCGTTAGTACTCCGTCTCAGATTTACAGTATTATATACCTACGCTAAGCCCATTTTCAACTAAAAAGCCCTATGCTCAGCCCATTCCATGTCCGTTGACTCCGTTCTTGCTGTATCCATGGCCCTCCCCTCCGCCGCCGCCACAACCGCACCTCCACCTGCGGACGGGAGCAGCGGCCAGATGAGCTCCCCGCCGGCGACGACCGTGGCCGAGGCCGCAACAGCAGGAGCCACGCCTCTCATCGGCGGCCTCCCAGATGAGGTCGTCATCTGGGATATCCTCGTCCGCCTCGACCCCAAATCCCTCCTCCGCTGCCGCGCCGTCCGCCGCTCCTGGCGCCGCGCCACCTCCGCCCGCGGCTTCCTCCTCGCCCATCACGCCCGCCAGCCCTCCCTCCCCGTCCTCTACGGTTACAGCTGCGTCGGGAACGACGTCATGTCGTTATCCATCATCCCCTTGGACCACCGGTCAGGGCTCGCCGCCGACGACCAGCTCCAGCCCGTCGCGCGGCTTGGCCACGCACTCGTCCGTCCGGAGGCCTCCTGCGACGGCCTCCTCGTCCTCTCCATCCTCGGCACCTACTTCGCCATCTGCAACCCCACAACTCGTCAGTATGCTCCCCTCCGTATGATTTCTGAGTTCAGCATATTGGGGATGTACCCTCACCGGCCTACTGGCGAGTACAGATTACTCATGCACTCTTCGAAAACCGCGAAGCAGGCCTCGTCTGTTCTTTTTGGCCCCTGCACCAGACCGTCACCTGAAAATCAAGTTGGCTGCTACGTCCTAGCACTCGGCTCTGGTCAGCTGCTGAGGTACATTGAGTGTGCGGACGCCAAGGAACTGAAATTGAGCAATAATTCTGTGCTATTCCGTGGTTGCTTACATTGGTACCCAGTGCGACATGGAAGTGGCAACATCATGATAATGGTGTTCGACACCACAGCCGAGTCGTTCCGGCTGATGCGCGCTCCGGTTTTTCCTGGCGGCTGTGATGACCTGTTTGAGATGGATGGCATGCTCGGCATGTCCAGCTCTAATAAGGCAAAGACAATCATTCGAATCTGGGTGCTGCGGGATTATGAAAGCGAGGACTGGATCTTAAAGTGCAAGATTGAATTGCCGGTTATGGAGATCAGGGTGCCGTGGGACAGTCACGACCATGAAATTTTTTGGGACGTGGTGGTCGTGCCTGGAGATGGTGAGTTGCTTGTGTTGGTCAAATATGTGGGGCGGCTACTTCAGGTTGACATGGATGGCAAGTTGGTCACCACTTTCCACCACAAAGGTGTCCGTCCTACTCAATTACAGCTCAAACAAAGTCTTGTTCCGCATGCCTTCTTTCCATCACTAGAGGGTTATGTTGTGAACAATTGGCCGTTCATCTGAATGACGTTGAGTTAGCTGGTGCTTCTTAATGTCCTAGGTGTTTCTATCCTCATATGCTGCAGTATGTGCAAATTGGATCCATCATGAGCCTACTAGCTTCTTTGTCGATGTAAAAAATTATAATCAAGAAGCTCTGATTGTTGCATAGTTCTATGAAGTGTATGCTTTTGCTGATACCCTTTTGGAAAGAAAGGATTATTGTGCGTGTCAATGCCAAAATTACAAGTCATTCTGGTGTGTGTTTGTAATATGTGATAACTAATTAATCTGCCCCATGTATCTATTTTCTTGAACCGGAGAATTGACTTTGGTTCTTTACCTAGTCCTCTAGGGGTCTTCTTGCTACTTATTACTTGCAATCTACCTCCCTGGTGTCTCCATTTCTTGAACTCAAGAATTGACTTTCCCTTTTTATCTAGGTCCTCTTTAATGAGAGATTATCTGGTGGCCTTCTTGAAAATCAATATTTGGCCATCTACATGTGTTTCCTGTTATTTTTTGTTCTACTTGGCAATGAGATGTGGCAAATTATCCTCTATGTTGACTTGCAAGTTGCACCTAAGTTTTAGAAGAGCTCGGACCCCTACTCCTTGATTAAATGATTGCACCATAGGTAATTTTCTTTATGAATCCACTGCATATGGTTAGCTATGGAGATTAAGCTCACCACTTAAGCAAGAGTTCATTCTGGCAGATATGGTTAAGCAGTTGCTGTAGTTTTTCTTCCTAAGAAAAAAAACTGTTCTAAAACAATGTTCTTGTTGTAACATTAGTTGATCTGTTGAAAAATTGAACTGGAAGGTTAATTTTGTGCTTCCATGTCTTGTTCAGAATTATCATACATCATTTCACTTTAGGTGCAAACCATCCTAAGTAATGCTTCATGTAATTGGTTCATGGTCACAGCCAGGCTCGTGTCCCTCATTTTGTTCCTCTGCGTAATTGCCATATTTGTTCCATGTTTATTTTCATCTGTATTTATCACCAAATATTGGAATCAGAATCGGCTTGTCTCGAGCAAAGGACAGCACCAGGAATTATGTGGGAAATGCTTTTTTAGAAGTAGAAGCAAGTTACTGTATGTATTATGTGCCGTCGCAAGACAACTGATCATTCCTTACTGCCGATGCATTATGTACCATAGCAGAGAATTGCTCAGCTAATCATTCCTTACTGCAGATACCTGGTTACATTTTACACCATCGGATGCAGCATACAAATTCAACGTTCAGATCCTCTCCAGGCCCTCGTGGCAAGTGTCGTACCCTGTTGGCACACATGTGGCGAGAGCAAGTTGGGCAAATGTGGCGGGAGATGGCTGGGTGCATCGGCCTCGACTTTCAGGTCGTCTCTGCAATAAAGGTTTGGTGGCGCAACCACCGCCTTTCAATATGTTTTCACTTCTCTGAATATACCTTGGGAGTTGTTACTACTTTATTAGTAGGAAGCATGGCTGAAAACACTGTATATCATCTAATTGACAGCATTAATTTTCAGTCTCTAAGTTGAAAATTTCCTAATTATTATTTTCTGTGCTTGGAGCTACAGCTTCAGTTTCCACTCTACTAACATGTGCTTTAGTTCACTCGCCTCAATGTATGTTTACAAAAAGGTAGAGAAGCTAATATAGACAGTTTCCGTAGGTAGCAGCAGTCCATATGCATTGGTTTGAGTATAAGCTTTAATTCAGGAAAGGTGAAAGCAATATGTTAAATCTTAGTCATCTCAGCTGGTTGGCTCTTTTACAAGTTCACTTATACACAACGGTGTTTTGATTTAGGGAAAACTTGGTTTAGAAGCAGCAAGTAATAATGGGGTCTCTAAAACTCTGCACTGATTTTCAGAGCACCAGACATTCAGAATTCAGATGAACAGTCTTAGCCATAGTTTTGTAGGTTGTTCAGCTACGATTGTATTGCTGTTATTTAGACTATTTATTTCTACCGTAGTAATCTCTACATTCTAATATTGCCATTATTCCTATGTTTTGGTCATTAAGCTGAGCTGCTTTGTAGTTTTCTCAGGGTTTGGAAAATTTTCTGGATCGCCACATGGTCAAACTCTGGTTTGATTTGTATTTTTTGACAGATAAATGTGCCGATGGTTGGCTTTCTTCAGGTATCACGATTCACATTAGTCTTTCCCTCTACATTTGGGGGAAAGACACCTTTTCTTCCAATTACTTTTGGTAGAATATTAATATAGAAACAGGATGCTTCTAGTAGTATGTTTGTGGTTGGTGGAAAGAATGCTTTGGCCATTCAGTTTGCAATGAACAGTCTATCTATAGTAATAAAACAGTAATGTCAAAACATTATGCTTCTTATTCTTCTACTTCCTGTCAGTGAAAGCAAAAATATCTAGTGCTTTCATTTTTTGGGGGTCAACCAAGAATATAAGAGCTTACAACCAAGAGGACCTAGGACTAGGACAGCTTAAAATTACGTGATATACAAGATAATCCCCTCTTGTTGTTATGGGGTAGCAGTCCGCGTGCTCTGCACCTCGGACTGGGAGGAGGCACATGGCGAGTGTCATCTCCGCTGCCTCGCATCCGTCGTGTTGGATCATTGCCCGCTCCTGCTAGACTGCTCTCCCATGCCTCCAGCTCCAAGCCTCACCAGCTGGAGTGCCAAGTCGACAGGCAACATCAGGGATAAGATGTCCATTTCCCGGGAGCTCATTGAGCGCTTCGACGAAGGCCCAGGAGCTCCGGGAGATACGCATGGCCTGCTCGGGACCATGGATGTTATGCGGCGATTTCAACTTGATCCTCCGCGATGAGGACAAAAACAATGGCAACCTGAACCGGCGCATGATGGGCAGATTTCGCCGTCTTGTTAATGACCTCGCCTTTTTTTTGAAAGAAAAGGTAGATCTTGTTCTACCTTATGCATTCAAAACAGGCCGTAGCCCGATAGACCGAAGTCATTTTACATGAAGGCGGTGTGAGCGCCACACAGAGTGTGCAGCAGGCCAGCGCCAAGCCTAAAAGGGAAAGCAAGAGAAGGAGAAAGGAGAAACAGAGGCTGGAGGGCTTATGTGTAGCTACTGTTGCAACATTACATTAGCCCAAGAAGTTAAAACCTCCCTTGCATTTCCTCCTTGTGCTCTTAGCCTCCAGAGCATGAGTAGCTGAGCAATCTCAGTAAGAACCTTTCCAGCCGTCCAACAAACGTTATGAAAGACTTGTGCATTTCTGGCATGACAAAGCGCCACTGCACCAGCTGTGAAGAAAACATGCCAGAGCGCGCCATATGCTTCCCTCGCTACCCCAGAGGCTAGAAAGTCTGCAGCAGTTTCAGTGGAGCTTGCCAAATCCAGGAGGCCGACCTTGGCCCAAACAACTTGGGCAAGTTTGCATCTGAGCAAGATATGATGCATGGTCTCGGCTGCTGGACATAAATCGCATCCGTTGTGTTTTACAATCCTTGTCCATTGCTTTCTTAACATGTTATCCCGAGTATTGTGCCTGTCCCTGATGGCCAGCCATAGAAAAACACGGTGTCTTTTGGGTATAATTGGATCCCAAATATAAGGGGCCGAGGGGCAGTCCATGCCTTTGAAAGTGAGCAGCCTATAGAAATAAGCTGTTGAGAGCTTGTGATCAAACGCCGCCGGCCTCCTAATGTCTGACGTATCAGGGGTTGGTGAGATGCTGCTCAGAAGATCATTCAGCGTTTCCAGCTCATGCGACGCCGTGTAGGAGAGATTAGGATGTAGCTGCATCATCCAATGGCCATTGACGTACTGTGAGGTGACAGTGCAAAATCTGGCTTTGGAGAATGTAAAAAGCGTCGGAAAGGAGTGAAAAAGCCGGCCACCCTCGATCCAATGATCAAACCAGAAAGACACCGTCTTGCCATCTCCAAGCTCACACCTTGTGGACTGAATTACTAGCTGCAGAGAGGATTTGAGGCATCGCCATATAGCAGTATCTGCATTATGCACTGTAACTGGTATTTCCATACGACAGTATGCTGATGCGAACCATTGGTAGCACGGGACATTGCTGGATTGCAGTATCCTCGCCGTTACCTTGCATATCATTGCCTTGTTGCGTGCAGCAAGATCACGTACTCCCATTCCTCCATTCTGCTGCGGCATAGTTACATAATCCCATGCCACAAGACACTGCCCCCCCTTTGCATGGTTCTTTCCCTGCCATAAGAATCTCCTCATAATCTGCTCTAGCTGCTGGATAGATTGTCTTGGCCATAGCAAGCAGCCCATGAAGTAGCTGGGTATCGTTGCTAGAACAACATTAATCAGAGTGAGCCGTCCTCCCCATGATAGAAAAGTGGCCAGCCAACCTGCCAGTCGTTTGTCCACTTTGTGAATAACAGGCATCAACAGTCCATGTGAGATCTTGTGTGTGGATAGGGGTAATCCCAAGTAGGTGCATGGGAAGGCAGAAGATTGACATTGTAGTACTTGCTCAATCTGTTGGCAAACCGTTGGATCCACGCAAATAGGAACAAAGGAGCTCTTTTGGAAATTGATTGTGAGGCCAGTGAAACCCGAGAACAAATGAAGTATCCTTTTGATGATGCCAACCTGTTGTGTATTTCCTTGTATTAGCAGAAGCATGTCGTCGGCGTACTGAAGGACGGGGAAGGGTCCCTCGACCCCCAGTGGGTGTTTACGCCGACCAGCTCGGTACTCTATCGCAGATTCGTTGTAGGACATTTGCAAGCAGTATGAATAGGTAATGACCTCGCCTTGAAGGAGATATACCTCAATGGACGCTGTTTTACTTGGTCAAACGAGCAGTCCCCACCCATCTTGGTGCACCTGGACCGCGTGCTCTGCACCTCGGACTGGGAGGAGGCACATGGCGAGTGTCATCTCCACTGCCTCGCATCCGTCGTGTCGGATCATTGCCCGCTCCTGCTAGACTGCTCCCCCATGCCTGCAGCACATCAGCGTTTCCACTTTGAGGATTTCTGGCTCAGACTTGATGGGTTCCACTACACAGTGGCCACGGCATGGGGCTCGGTCCATGCCGAGGACCCCTTCCACCGCCTCATGATTCGCATGCAGGCCACAGCTCGCAGCCTCACCAGCTGGAGTGCCACGTCGACAGGCAACATCAGGGATAAGATGGCCATTTCCCGGAGCTCATTGCACGCTTCAACAAGGCCCAGGAGGTTCGCGTGCTTACCCCTCTAGAAGACTCATTGTGGAAGCAGCTAAAGTTCAAATATCTCGGTCTTGCGTCCCTTGAGCGCACCATCGCCCGGCAGCGTGCACGCATCGCCACACTCAAGGACGGGGACGCCAACACTGGCTTTTTCCATATGCAGTGCTCCTTCCGGAGGTAGAAGAACAGGATCCTTAGCCTGACCGTGGATGGGCACATGCTCACCGACCATGCTGAGATGGCGCAGGCGGCGTTCAAGAACTTCAACGGTATCTTGGGTACGTCCACCGTCTGCGACGTGACGATGGACTTGGAGCAGCTCATTGATCCGAGTGATCTCGCGAGCCTCGACGCGCCCTTCACGGCGGAGGAGGTTTGGGACGCTGTTAAGCGCCTCCCCGTCCATAAGGCTCCGGGGCGTCCATAAGGCTCCGGGGCCGGATGGGTTCACCGCGGAATTCCTCTAGGCCTGCTGGGGCATAGTAAGGCAAGACTTCATGGACGTTTTCCAGCAGTTGTACGTGATGCGGGGACATGGATTCAGCAAGCTCAACCAGGCCCTCATGACCCTGCTGCCCAAACGCGCTGACACCCACCAGCTTCGCGACTACCGACCGATATGCTTGATACATCTCATGGCCAAGCTCTTTGCCAAAGTCCTATCGCTGCTTCTTGCCCCAAGGCTGGACAGCCTGGTTAGCCGTAATCAGAACGCGTTCATCACCGGCCGCAGCCTACAAGACAACTTCATTCTTGTCAGGCAATCGCTCAAGATGCTTCATCAACTTGGAGCCCTGCGGATTGTGCTCAAGCTTGACCCCACGCGCGCCTTCGACTCCCTATCTTGGCTGTTCCTCTTCAAGGTACTGTACCAATACGGATTCGGAGACCGATTCCAGGAATGGCTCGTGATCCTGCTATCGATGTCTAGCACCCGTGTTCTGATCAATGGCGAGCCGGGCCCGCCGATTTGGCATCGCAGCGGGCTGCACCAAGGCAACCCGGTGTCCCCACAACTCTTTGTGCTCGGCCGTGGACACCCTTGGCAGACTGATGTGTCGCGCCATTGACTCCGGCATTCTACAGCAGCTCCGCCCACGCCGGCATATCCCGACGACCTCCCTGTACGCCAACGATGTCATGTTATTTTGCCATGCCACGCCGGGCGACGTGGCTACCATCAAGGGTATCCTGACCCTGTTTGGCGAGGCGAGTGGACTAGAGGTGAACTACGTCAAGAGTTCCGCCACTGTTCTCCATGGAGAACCCGCGGCAGACGCGGTGATTGCCTAGCTCGGATGCCCGGTAGTGCAACTCCCTGTTGCCTACCTTGGCATTCCCTTGACGACGCGCCACCCTACCGCCGCCCAGCTACAACCATTGGTGGACTCGGTAGCCGCCAAGCTGCCCACCTGGAAAGCATGGCTCATGAATAAGGCTGGGCGCCTTGCTCTGGTCAAGTTAGTGCTCAGTGCTATCCCCGTACATCAGATGCTGGCATTCGCCCCTTCAAAGAAGACTCTTTTTTTAAAAAACGGAGGCGAAAGATTTGCCTCATATATTAAATAAGGAGAGAAGAGTTTGTTACAACACACACCCAGAATATGGCATGGCAATTATTCTCACAATAAAAAAGATCCTAACTTCTTTGCCCCGGCGGTGATCCAAAGGTTTGCCTCGTCGGCGATGGTGTTGAGTAGAATTGGCAGAGGTGTGCTCTTAAGTCGGAACACTCTTGCGTTTCTCTCATTCCAAATGATCCACGACACGAGCATGGTGATCGAGGCCTTGGCTTTTCGGTTGGTGGTGCCCACGGCGCTCGTGCTCGCCCACCATGAGAAGACTCTTAAGCAGCTAGAGAAGATCCAGAGGGGATTCCTATGGGCTGCACGTGCCATTGCCAAAGGAGGGCACTGCCATGTCAACTGGCGACACGTTTGCCGCCCCATCGAGTACGGAGGACTAGGGGTGCGAGATCTGGAGCGCGCCGGGATGGCGCTTCGGCTTCGATGGCTATGGTTTACACGTGTGGGCACGGACCGTGCTTGGCAGGGGCTTGTCCTCCAATTCTCGCAGGAGGAGCGCCTGCTGTTCTTTGCCTCCACCACCATGATAGTTGGGAACGGCCTTTCGGCCCTGTTTTGGGAGGATCGTGGGTAGTCCATCCAACGGGCAGTCCATCCAACGGGCAGTCCATACGCGAGCTCGCACCACTGCTCTACCTGTGCATCCCCAAACGGCGACGAAATTCTAGGACGGTGGCGGAAGGGCTGCTCGGGAACTCCTGGGTGCGTGACATCCAGGGAGTCCTCGGCCTCCACGAGATAGGCCAATACCTGATGATCTGGCAGAAGGTGAATCATACCGTCCTATCGAGCGACCCAGATCGGCTGCTATGGAGGTGGATGGCCAACGGCATCTACTCGGCGCAGTCCTGTTATGCGGTCACCTTAGGCTCCACGCGATGCACTTCCTGGAAGCTGACTTGGAAAAGCTGGGCGCCACCACGAGTCAAATTTTGCCACTGGTTGACGAATCAAGATCGCTGCTGGACAGCGGAAAGCCTCGCTCGTCGCAGACTGCAGCATACCCCAGGTGCCTTCTATGCGACCAAGCCACAGAAACAATTCAGCACCTGCTCCTGAACTGCCCCTTCGCTCGCCAAACATGGCATGCCATCCTGTCTTGGCTGCGCCTGCCGATCCGTGCACCGGCCCAAGAGACCACTGTCATGGCATGGTGGCAGCAAGCGAACTCACACACACTGGCAACGCATCGCAAGGCCCTTAGGTCAATTGCCTTGCTTGTTCCTTGGATGCTCTGGAAGCACAAGAACGCGTGCGTCTTCGACAATGCGTCACCCTCGATCGATTTGCTAGTAGATAAGATTAAAGACGAGACCCGCTGTTGGGCTAGAGCCGGTGCCCAGCGGCTTAGGATTTGTTCTGCCCACATCCTGGGATGTACACTGATCGGCCAATGCCACTGTAAAACTCACCTCCTAGGAGGCTTTTTCCACCTCCCTTTTCAATGAAATGAAATGCAAAAGCCTTTTGCGTTTTCTCGAAAAAAGATAATCCCCTCTGCTTCATTCACATTATGTGCCTAATTGAATGGAGGTTATCGCCTCACAACCTTTGCCCATTGTTGAAATCAAGATGAGTTCTGTTTTCCATGTGCACGCATGCTTTTTTGCGACCCTGGAGAGGTTAATGGCATTCTTGTTGGACTTTAGGCTGCTTTTTTATCTCCACTGACCAAATGGGTGAAACATTGAACTAGATGCTCAATTTAAAGCTTTACGACTGATCTTGTTTCGGAGGGAGTACGTAGTACACCCAGTCCAGTCACTATTACTGGTTAAGCAGTAAATAGGAGTGCTTGTATCCGACTAGTTGTATTCGACCTGTGGCATATTTGCACCGAATCATCGAACGTTGTACAAGTGTTGCCAAATGTTTCAGGCTGAAGAGGTGCGTCTGCAGTCAGTGCATGTAGATGTGGCCATGGCAATTTCCACTCCCTAGGAAGGTGGCCCGTTCAACTCCATGGCATGCCCCTACAGAGAAGGTTGCCAAGCAACACCGACAGCCGTTCCCACTGCAAGCAAAATTAAGAGCAGTTCTCCCACCATAGCTGGTGGTTCACTATGGAGAGCAGTGATCTTTCTTATGAACGATTACTTGTATTCATGAGTTTCTTTATATTGTTCTTGAGTATTTTTCTTGCTGGGAGATCAATCTTATTCGTACCAAAGGAACCGTATTTTCTCAGTTCAATTTTGTTCAGAGTATTCCTATTTTTCACCGATTTTATGTATGGATGAACACATACACATTTAGGTACATCCAGATGGACACAACGTACGACGGCAACAAACACACAACGTTCAGTGCAGAAATACCACAGCCCACAGGTCAAATCCAACGTACGATGATTCAGTGCAAACATCCGAATTCTATGTTGTCTGTATGACATTGCGGCTGCTCTGACCAAGATTTTGTGGCAGTGAACATGAAAGAAGCAAAGCAGCCCCAGAGCGGACTTCACCTTAAGTCCCTCATGTAGTTGTTCCCGAGACATGGAAGTTCTGCAGTACTGGTGCGGTGATATTTCTAAGGTCAAACAGTCCACAGACTATTCAACATTAGTAAACTGTACATGCTTTGCACATCATTTAAATCTTTTCTTTACCTAATATTAAAGGACGGATACCTTCATAGTTCTCCATACGTCATCATTTTAGATCCGTTAATTTTACGTTAATTACCTAATATTAAAGGACGGATACTTTCATATATAGTTCTCCATACGTTATCATTTTAAATCCGTTAATTTTATGTTAATTACCTAATATTAAAGGACAGATACTTTAAAGGACGGATACTTTTATAGTTCTTCATACGTCATCCTTTTAGATCCGTTAATTTTACGTTAACCACAAAGATTGATGGTGTAGATCTAAATAAATTTGGTCCACACATATTTGTCCACGCCGTCCGGACATGTCGAGCGATTAGATGCCCAACCCCGCAGCCGCTACCTCCGGAGCACTGGCCCCGAGCGCCTCCACCTCTCGCCGCCGCTGGAGCTCCACCTTACCCTGCCTGCCTTCTCCTTCGTCCCCTTCTCTCCCTTCTTTCCCTTCTTCTCCCTTCCTTCCCTTCTTCTCCCTCTCACCTTGTCTCTCGTCAACAGGGACATCAAGACGCCAAAATAATAATAATTCTGGACCTCGAGACGCCATGGATGCCGACGGAGCTTGCCCCTCAGCCGCCGGCCGTCATTAGCCTCCGGATCCCGCCGGCGCCGACGGGATCCAGCCCGTCCCGTCCTCCTCTGCCGCCTGCCGCGTCTCCGCCTTTCCTTTGACCCGAGCACCGCCACCGTCATATGCGAGCCGAACGCAGAGCGCCGCCACCGCTCGCGCCCGATGCGTGGGCTGCATCGACCCCGGCCAGTCCAGCCGGCCCATGGCCCTCGATTCCTCCTCCCGCTCGCGCCTCCCTCCCTGGTCGCCACGCCTCTCAAAGCTGCTGCTGCAGTCGTCATTGTGAATCGCAACACCTCTCCATCCCACGGCTGCCGACGATGACGGGATGATGAGGTTGGCTAGGCGGGCAGGCCAAGGGTGAAGTGAAGTGGGAGGCGCATCCGTTAGTGCAGCTGGAGGTCTAGGTTAGCTCATTTGAATCTCACAGGCCACAGGGCCGGTCCTGAGATTTCGAGGGCCCGGGGCGAAACTAAAACATGAGCCCCTTCATGTATAGTATAAAAATAGTCAATATATGTAAATATATTGATATACTATGGCAAAGTTACAAAGCGACACAACATACAAGATCAACTAATACTCCCTCCGTCCAGAAATACTTGTCGGAGAAATGCATAAAAATGAATGTATCTAGAACTAAAATACGTCTAGATACATCCATTCCTCCGACGAGTATTTCCGGACGGAGGGAGTATAATCTTACTAATTATTATGCCATACTCACAAACCAATAATTTTCTAGTATGGTCTATCCTTAGGTAATGTACAATCATTTGATTATCAATGGTCATATTGTGACAATGTGCTAAAAGTGTGTTTAGAAATTATGACAACAAATCTTGGAGACATGGCTAAAGGAAAACCTATGATTGAAGTGCTCAGACAAGAAAAGTAAGGCAAGTGATGCAGAAAAAATCATTATGAATATTTGGACCTACTTTATCCAAGACATATATACAAGTCAGATGTTCTTATGCGAAAAATGAGCAACCATGAGTAAGTTAGTACTGCCTGTACAACGCTCACTTGCGCTAGTTAATACGAACTTAACAGTAAACGGTAAACAATAGACCCCTAATATATTAATCAGCTAGATATTTTAAGAGAAAATGCAGTCTTACCTTCCGTCAGGCGGGCAGCCAGCCAGCCACCAAGAGCATGGACTTCAACCACGCAGCAGCAGCAGCGACTACAAACAGAAGCTTTGCCATGAGAGGCAACCTGTCTCCGCGGATGACAACAACAAGACCATCGCAAGTTCATAATCCTGCTGCCCGCGATGGATGGAAAGCCGAAAGAACTCAAAGAATCACACAGGAACAGAAGAGGAAGAGCGGACCGGCGGCGGCATCGTGGATACTCAGATCGGAAGGATGAATCGAGGATGGAATAGGGCCTAATTAATCGCGACCTAATTTTCAGCGTTGCCTCGGAGCGACCTCAGCAGCTGCGCTAATACAGAGCACTTTGGCCCAAGCCCAGTACAGAGCACGACGTCCTGGGGGGCCCCTCGGCCTCGGGGGCCCGGGGCGGCCGCCCCCCCTGCCCCCCCTCAGGGCCGGGCCTGACAGGCCACCACGGGGAGAGCAACCATGCAGGCGCATCGACGTCCCCCACCAGGTGTGTTGATTTGAACCTTCATTATTAGTGGAGCTAACCATCTCCAACAACAACAACAAATGTTGTGCATCCATCAGCAACATCCATCAGCACATCGGCCTCCCTCACCAGGTTTAGGTTTCTTGCTGTGTGTGTGGATTTTGAATTGGAAGAATATATGACAGTACTCATTGGGATGCAACAACTGTTAGTTTGTTCATTCAGAGGACTGTCAAGAACCAGTTTGATTTGTGCTATAATGCTCTTGCAAATATTTATAGATGTTAGTGAAAACTGCAGGTGTTGTAGTGTTCAGGAAGGGGCGCAGATACAGCAACGGTCCATCCAGTGGCGGAGGACGAAAAAAATTTAAGGTGGGGCGAACCCTAAGGACTACTCCCTCCATCCCATGATATAAGAGCATTTTTACACTAGTGTAGTGTCAAAAACGCTCTTATAATATGGGACGGAGGGAGTAATATATAATTTGATGAAATATCACAATAGCATGTACGCAATAATAATATGCTCTGGTAATTTTACATGATTTTAAACCAATTCAAATACAATGGAAATGCAAGCATATTTAAGTAGACCTGAAAACAAATGGATAATGAAGCTTTAATGCGATCTAGATTGTGAAGCTATTCTCTAAAAATTTACATCCTAAATTCACAACATGAAAATGTAGAAATTTATATATTTTTTTGAGGCTGAAAATATAGAAATTTATAGCTCTCCGTGTGATGGCGTGGTGTACTGGTTCTTTTTAGAGAGAGAGAGAGAGATAGCATGTAGTGGTGTGTGCGTCCATTTTTTTAGAGAAACTCGTGCGTGCGACTTGATCAACTGGGATGGGCTTGATTGCTTTCTCAGTTCCCGCTTAGCGGAGGATGCCCAGCAGCAGAGCAATGGCCGAAATAATGTGGATCGAAGCTGCACGAGCGACTATGCCCTCTCCTTTTTCTTCCGTTTCTTTTTTATAGCGAACGTGACTCCATGCACATAGAACCGGCCGGCGACAGCGTATGACTACATGTACTAATCTTTCTGCACAAAATCAAGGTAGGGCGGGCGCCCTGCCTCGCCCTACCGGGAGCACCGCCTGTGGGTCCATCTACAACCGCGTCCACAGCCACAGGGCACCTAATCTCAGGTGACCTCCTGTTTTGACGTCATCCTTCGGTAGCTGCAAGCGTGGTGACCGAGTGTGGAAACAACCTTGGCGTACAGCGGCAGCCATGAGGCTGTACATGCTTGCTCTCGGCAACCGGCTCCTCATTCAGGTTGTTCCTAGACCACTCCACCTTTGAAATGTACAACCTCATGTGCTTTCTAGCTATTCTATTTATATCTAGCCATACATTGGTACAGTTAATTCATAAACATGATTCAATAAGATTTGATCTTTTTTCATGTCTCATGTTCTTAGTTCTTCCCTCTTTGCGTGCAACTTTTTTTACAGGAATTTGGTGTGCCAATAATTTCCTACTTTCTGTAGTTGTAGTTCTTCTCACTGTCAGAGCAGATTAAAATTCAAACTATGATATTAGTGGTGGTTAGCTGATAACTCAATCATAACATGGGGCACACTATCTTCTTTCTTTTCTTCTCTAACAAATTCTTAATATTATCAGAATGTTGCATTGGTTTCTTCTTTCATAATTTGACAAAATAAAATTTCCCCTAATTTCAGTTTGGACAAGCTAAGGTTGCTCTGAATGTTGTTTTGTTCTCACACGTGTGTTCCCCGTCCCACCGGTTATATCAATTTTTTCCTAACATAATGCCTTGGTATATAAACCTACAATATATTAACATTCAGCAAACACTAATTTTTGTCTGCAGCTACGCAATCCAACTACTCGAAGGAACATACAGTTCTAGAAGTAAGAACTGTTGGGCTATTACAGCGCAACTTTGGGATGATGGATGTTCAGGATAGCTATGCAGACCTCCTATATGTAGTTTATAAGGTAAATGTTTTTCCGTCTAATTTACATGAAATGTCTTGTTAACTTGAACTAATAATGAGTAACTAACGAATGCTGCCTGAATGAATCCAGAATGTATTGGAAGCACCAACGTTCAGTTGGAGAGGGAGCTATCTGGAGAAGTCACGAAGAGTGCATCGTCGTGGCGACGGCGAAGGCAGTTTCCGGAGCAGGAAACTGTGCCATCTGTTGAGGCTGTAGACACGGCCATGGCGACCAAGAGGACCTGCGGATGCTGGGGACTACGCATCCAGCCACTCCTTGCGCCACTCGACCAAGGCCGGTGTCGCCGATCACCGTGGTGGAAAAGGATGACCAGAGGAGCCTGTCCAGCGCGCATGAGGAGAGCATGTGGCCATCAATGTCCTCTCATCAGTGGTGCCTGTGCCTCACCTGGAAGCGTGCCGGGAAGCTGGGTTTGCCGTGGGTGTTTGCAGGAAGTATAGGTGGAGGTGGTATAGGTGTCAGTGGTGGCGCGGTGAGAAAGTTGCGGTGGCTGTGGCAGTGTCATGTCACCTCTCGCCTGACTCACTCCAATGGGCTTTTGCATGCATCCCTGCTTAACAGGAAAATGCAAAAGACAAACAACGGCTACTAAAACCTCTACCATTACTGAATCTCATTTGAGGCTTTGAGCACGTGTTTCTCTGTTTCCCAGATGGTACCGGATATTGCATTTGACTCTCTGCACTATAGCTGTTCTGGATTTTGGCTGTGGAGTAGCAATTTTTGGGGCATACTTTCATTTTATGAAGGAAAGTTTTGGATATAATTTTATTTTATGAAGGAAATTTTGGGACATACTTACTTTGACGTGATGTGTTACATAGTTTCCACCTGATTACTTTTCTATATAATCCACTTAATTATTATTATCATAATTTATCTATTTTTAAGATGGAATCCTGCTCCTGGAGGTTAATAAAATGCATGTAAAGATATTGCTCATTAATACTATCTGGTAAATTTGTTCCTTTAGGGCTATGTTATTTTTCACATGATGAATCCATAATTGTTTGATTTAGCCAGAGTAATGTTTTCTTCTCTAATAAATTTTTTATAGCATTGCTTATATCAGGTCGAGAAGCCTCTCATAATGACATATTGCATTTGTTTTTACAGATAAACTTATTTTTAAGGGATGGAGGACCTCACAACCCAACCATGTTGGGAGCCTGTGAAGAAACAGCATGTACGTTGCTGTTGGAGGAAGCCTTTAAATAACTCATACTACATGAGCTGTGATCCTGGGTCAAACCTCCACTTTGTGACACTGATGACAATTCCAGATATTGTCTGGTATTTTTAACCCCACCTGACCTGATTTTATTAGTTATAGGCCTCAATTTGTTCTCAACATTTGCTTTATACTAAATTCAGAAAGATGATCTTTACATATAATAAAAACTGTGCATACTTTTTTAGCTTTGTGCTGAACATTTGCATGGTTATGCAACTGTCTCTTGCAAATTAGTTTCATCATTTTTTCGTGAGTTTTGATTTATGTTTTGCTGGTTATTGATGCGTGAATGCATGATATGTAACTGGCTTCTGCTTTGCAAGGCTGTGAAATACATGGGTTGATCTGACGCAAGCAACTTTGTCAACGCACTATTTTCTAAAACGAGTAATCTTGTTACTACCTCCCATTATTGTGTGCAGATCATGCTATGTTTACGGACCTCTAGCTTACATGGCTGGCTCTCTATTGCAGTTTCATTTCAGATGCAACCTTCAACTAGAGGTTTATGTTTCCTAATGGTCGAGTTCTTCTTTGTGGATTTTTCTTTTGATTATGTTCACAAGAAGGTGTGCAATTGTCTGTATTATCTGCCAAGTTCCATGGAAAACCTTTTGTGTGGCAGATTTTTGTTTCTGAAGGTGAACTTTGTATGACTATTTTATGGTACAGATACTGAATCCCCCCACCCCCCTCCAATTTTCCTTTTTTGTGAATTACGATCTTGAAGTGCAGGTTTTTAGTTGACAAAATAGACATGGAAAAAAAGTAAGGCAAACATCTCTGAGAAATAATCATCTATATAATAAAACATGTCCATTGTCCTGTAGCTACGAAAAATTAGTTGTACAACATGTCTTTTTATGGTGAGGGCGTGAAAGAGGATAAGTGGCATAGTGATATCTGTGTCATGCGGTGGCCAAGATCATCGCCCTAGGATTGGCCACATTCGGAGGCATTGCGATCACAGTGGACACCCTCGGTACGGGCGTTTAGGAGGATAAGCCGCGATACGGGTTGGGCACTGTATTAAACAGAGGACCTAGACCTATCGTGGGCCTTAAAGTGTCGCTTATTGGAGTAGGGGTGTACAGTTTTTTCTCCCGTTGCAATGCACGGGCATGTTTCCTAGTATATATAAAATGCATGGAAAAATATATTTGAATATATATTTCCTTCCTAGAATCGTATTGGACAAGATCCAACTTGGTTCTTACCTCATTAGAATCCAG
>NC_057800.1:700042656-700073577 GCF_018294505.1 Triticum aestivum
CTTCCTCGGCCGGTGATCGGATTTGGGTGGCGGCGACCCACTCCGGCCGATTCAAGGGCGGTGGCGCAGGCCGGCGGCAACCAGGGTTGTCGTGCTGGCGGCAGCGACGAAGAGATCACGTCGGCTGCTAGGGTGCCCGATCTGGATCCCATTCGGATCTGGGTGGTGGTTCTTCGAGCCGTCATGCGCACCCTTTGTTCCGGCGCGGCAACTGGCCTCTGGACTAGGCCCGCGACACGAGGACGTCGGGGGCACCGGCCCTGGGCGTGGAGGTGGTGTCCATCTTCTTCGCCGGAGGTGGTCAGCTAGATGGTTGTGGATTCTCGCATCCAGACCTGGTGTTGAGTGGGGAGACGAGGCTGCCGGCAAAAACCGTGCTATGACTCGGGTCATGGCTATTAACGCTAGGTTTAGATAATAACTTTAGGTCAACTGCTCTACCTCTCAGGGTGGTGTTGTATTCATATATATAACAAGGTTACATGTACAGGTACGAGTTGTATTCAGAGTACAAGTCATATACGGAGTCTAATACCCTCTCTCAATCTCAACCGTGTTACGCAAGTTGAGATTGCGCCGACAATCTTCAAACAAAGGTAACGGCAACGGCTTGGTGAAGATATCCGCAAGTTGATCTTTAGAGGAGATGAACTTGATCTGAAGTAGCTTCTATGCAACACGTTCTCTGACAAAGTGGTTGTCAACTTTGATGTGTTTTGTTCGTGCATGAAATACCGGATTGGAAGATAGGTATGTAGCATCAATGTTATCACACCAAAGAACAGGTTGCTATTGTTGAGGCACTCTCAACTCACGAAGCAAAGACTGTATCCAAATAAGTTCTGCGGTCGCATTGGCTATAGCCTTGTACTCAGCCTCTGTACTGCTGCGAGATACTGTGGCTTGCTTGCGAGCACTCTAGGCGATCAAGTTAGGACCAAAAAATACCGCATATCCCCCCGTGGATCTCCGATCATCAGGATTGCCTGCCCAGTCTGCATCTGAAAAAGCCAAAAGAACACCAGAGGGAGCAGAACGAAGATGTAATCCATAAGAGGTAGTCAGGCGAACATAACGAAGAATGCGCTTGACAGCAGAGCGATGCGAATCTCGAGGTGCATGCAGGTACTGGCAAACACGATTAACCACAAAGGCAATATCTGGTTTGGTGATAGTGAGATACCGCAGGCCACCAACAAGACTACGGTCACTACAAGAAATATGTCAACTTGTGACCACCACTATTGGTCACTGAATGGTCACAAATTTCCATTTGTGACCTTTTTGTGACCAAAAACATAAGGTCAAAAGCTGGCCGTCATAAACTGACTATAGCGACCTTTCTTCTGGAATGGTCGAAGACGTTTCTGACCAAAATACGTCTACTATGGCGTTTTGGTCACTAGCAACCTCCCCAGGCCACATAGGCATCCGGCGTGGCAATCGGACGTGGCACAAGATTCAGCCCGGTCCAATTTGATTTTCTACATGGGCCTAGCCCAACAATTCGGCCTTTTAATGTATATTTTTCCTATTAATTTTTGCTAGCTACATGGGCCTGGCCCAGCAATTCAGCCTTTTTATTTCTAAATGCGGCCTTTTACAGCGTATGATCTTTTATTTTTTGCCATTTTATTTTTCACTGTTTTACATTTGTCCCAAATATCATAATATCATACATTGGTCCCATGCGTCAGAAATTTCAAATGTGCTCAAATTATTTTGATAAGTGGGTTGCATGAGTCATGTTTCCATTGCACACATTTTCAAATCACATACATAATTACTATTTCATATGAAACAGAAATTGTAGTTCTGAAACATACATGAAATTCAGAGAGAAAATACATTAAATCACATACATAATTATTATTTCATTCACAAATAGATAGAAGATACATTAAATTCCCAGATAACCCTTCCCCTACTGCTGCTACTTCTGATGTACAAAAACAGGATCATCAGGTTTTACAAAACGCCAACACTCTCCTACTCCTTGTGCTCACCCTTCTGATGTACAGACACCTTTTAGATGAATTTGTCTGCAGAAAACATCAAAGAATCTAGTAAAAAAACTGGAATCATCAGGTTCTAACAGACTGAAAGCAACACTGAAATATATTTAGATCAGGGTAAAAACAATAAACCAACAGGAAATACAGAGTTAAAAAGCATTGGAAATACACAAGAAAATAAGGGCGTTAATGTAGTTGCAATTTACAATGTCAGAAGACCAGGAAATTAGAGATAAAGCATGGAGTAAGATAAATGTGGGACTTTACATTGTAATAGAAATTGAGGATATGCGGTGAAAAAATAGAGGAATTCCACTGTAAATACCTGCAGTTTATACAATGTATAAAACGGGTTATTTACAGTGTAACTCCCTAAAAAAATCTTAGGTATTCCACTGTAATACCTACAAGTTTTACAGTGACTATGCAGTAAATTACACTGTAAAACTGGGCGATATTACAGTAAAATGAAACTGAAAAGGCACACTATAGGAATGACAACAATGAAGTAGGCACAAAGACAACATTTTAGACACATCAGAGAAAATTCACTGAATAATAAGTCAGCACTCTTAAGAAACCATTTTAAACGACCAATGATCCACCACTCATGATGTAATGGGTCTACTTACAAGTGGACGCATGATTCACTTGGTGTATTGTTGCACAAGTGAAGAAAACAAACCCATGGTGGATGACCGACAGTTGGCACTTGATGTGCGCACCCACCCTAGCTGAACAATCCAGCTCAATCGGGTCTACTAGAACAGAAGGAAAAACTAACACTGTAAATCTACGGAGGATCACCAACAACATCCCACACTTGGATGCACACCCAGCAAGCAGATAGACAACAACAAATGGACATTCTATATGAGAACAAAACAACATTGATCAAGCAGATGTTACGAGGACAGATATGTGACTGCTACAGATGAGTGAATTATCAAAAAAAAGGAAGAGCTACAGATATGCATCTGCCTGCCAAATACACAAGACTAGTGCAGCTAAAGGATGATGGGAAATTTGCATCTAATGCTACCAATTAATTTCAGTGCATGACAAGACAAAAAGCATGGCATCAACAACATCATCAACATCATACTACCATCATAAATAGCAGCACAACAGCAACAGTAGGTAGTAGAAGTAGAAGAGTGAGGGCGCTATCGTGCACAGGGGCACGACTAGGAGTCGGGGAGGACGGGGCCAGAGTAGGTGAAGAGGCCATCATCCTCCTTGTGGTGCATGCCGGCCGTTGTGACGGCATTGACTTGCTGGCCATCGCCTGATTTTGCTCCCTCACCCGCTGCTCCGCCTGCATGAATATATACCAATAAAACGAGGTAAAATGAGAACCAACAGAGCACAATTCTGCAGGTATATACCAATAAAATGAGGTGAAATGAGAATCAACGGCACAATGTCCAAAAAAGGCCAGCAGGATGAAGCTATAGCCAGCTAGCTATGCACCATAGGTGTCTGTACGGCCAGGTCAGAAGAATAACACGGCTAACATAAGGAGCGACACAACAGTTGTTGTGCTACCACAGAAAAATTGGGATTCAAACCTACTGTAACTATCACTCCATCCATTATTTAAACTACCAAAACGTCTTTATATTGAGAAACATAGGTACTGGTTGCATATATAGACTAGTAGCAGTACTATGTGTGGCAGTTTTAACAAGTCAAATAATTTTACTGTAGACAAGTTGCATATATAGACTAGTAGTAGTACTGTAATCTAACAGTGGCTAAAGCATACAAGAAACATATTGCAGTGTACTCTAGCCCAAATGAATTCCCACCCATGCCTTGTTTCAGATTAGACACTTTCTTACAACTGAATTCCAGATACAATTGGTTTAAGTTCCATGTGTACTAATTAAGAAGGAGGCGACAAGTAGCCATTGCATGTGACGGCAGGCAGACAGGAAATGGTTAGGAAGAAGAGGAGCAGTGGAGCACTGACTGATCCATTGGAGGCCCTGGTCTTGTCCTTCTTGAAGACGACCCCGAATCCCCGATGCACTCGCCGTCGACCACACTGGAGGCATTGACTGAATACAAACAAGAACATAAGACAAATAGTACATATATTAGTAAGATAAGCAATTGTAACATAACAGGAACTGGAAGGAACAGTGAGCCATATGCCTGGACCCTGAACCTTGAAGAAAGCAGTACAAAATAACTGAATACTGATCCTAGAATGCACAAGGTGGTTACTGATCCTAGTGTTAACTGACAATTTCTCAATAAAGTTTCTGTACAACAGCACAAGGTGGTTAACACAAAGGGGAAACAAAGAATTAACATGGCAGCAGAGCAAACCAATACAGCTTGCAACTAATAAGCACATGATATTGCTTGGCAAATCAATTAAGCTCTGGTTAATTATTAAGCGGTGAGAATTTCTTATTTGCATGTTCATGTTGATAAGCAAGTTCTAGTGTTCTACTGAACAATGACATGTCATTCGCTACGCATCTATACGTGAGACAAAAGTTGAAGGCAGGAAGCATGATGGATGGATGTATATGCGTACCTGAATCCAGGGGAAATGCCGGAAGGAGACGGAGGGCGTGACAGCGGTGTTCATGTGCGCGCCGGAGATGTGGCCGGTGGCGTAGATCACTGCGGTGACAATGAGGCCACCAACGAAGGAGTGGCCGAGCTGGGATTCGCGCGTCACATCGGCGCCATAGATGGACACCGCCCCGCACATCACGAACACCAGCAGGAACGTCGCCACCACCTCCAATATCACCTGCACACACGCAAGAACCCCTCAGACTGGATACTCGAACTTGTATCTTTGAACCCTATTAATCAACTTCAATTTGCAATTTTAACACTGGGCACGCGTCGACCAGAGGACGACCGGCGAGGTCCCCAAACGAAAGAGGAGCGATGGGAGAGGGAGGCGCCCAGGCACGTACCTTGGTGCTCTGCTGCCACTACTATCGCGCTCGATCTGCTGCATAGCTGGGGCTGGGGGAGAAGGGGGCGGACGATCTGGTCGAAGGGGGCGGCTGATCTGGTCTGAGGGGGTATGGAGCGGAAGGGACGGGGTCGCGGTGGTGTGCTAGGAGCCGCAGATTGCCACCGGAAGTCGCCGGGATCGGCTATATAGGTGGCGGCGGCGAGGAGTCGTGGGGAGAGAGAGATGGGGTTCGCGAGAGGATGGGGGTGTCGCGGGAGGTAGGGGAGACCGGAGACGGGCAATCAGGTTGCCGGTGGAGCAAGGTGGCTGCCAGATCGGCGGCGGTGGGAATCACGAAATGAGGGGCGGCCTCGATCAGATCTGGGCGAAGGGTGGGTTGGGTAGTTGGGGGAGGAGAGGGAGCGTGAGAAGGTGGAGAAGGGAGCGAGGGGCTGGCGGGGAGGGTGCGGCGTCGCGAGAAAGAAGACGGCGGGGAGGAAGGGGACGGGATCGAGAGGAGCTCCGCCGGATCAAGAAGGGCGCGATGGAGGAGAAGAGAGCGAGGGGAAGAAAGGAGGCGGGGGGTGGATGGAAAATGACCACAGAGCTAGGGTTTCAGGGTTAGTGTGGAAGGGCTGAGGACTACCGTTGGATCCCCGAGTATCCTACGGTGTCTGATGCACGATCCGCATGAGATGTCCACGGACCAATCAGAAAGTAGTACCACGTTATGAACATTTAAATTGGTCGTGGTTGACTAAAAATAGCGTGTTAAAATCATATCAACTATTTTATGACCTGAAAAATTCAAAAAGAAAATGGAAAACCTTCTCATTGTGTCACCAAATGTGAATAAGTTTTTAGGAAAAATAACAAACATGAAATAAGATAAATATCTTTAAAAATGTGTCGTGAGAAATGAGTTTTTTGGCCAAAAAAACATTTTCCATTTTCCGAGTGCCCAAAATGAGTTTTTTTGTGAAGGACCTACCATATATTTGTTTCAAAATTGTACCAAATCAATTTTATAAAATACTAGGACATATTTAATGCACAATTGACTAAATGGTCGGGTGTCAAAAGTTTTGAGCCACCTCTCGTGAAAAAGACAAATTTCCGCCGATTCAATAGGAAGCGGGTAAAATTTGAACTGCAGCTGCCTCATAGTTTGCTCTTTATGTTTTCCAAAAATCATTTCTAGGTACATAAGTATCTATTTAATCACAGAAATATCAAAAGTTTTCCAAGATTCAACCACTAGCTAGGAACGGTCATTCCCGCCGTTTTGACCGCATTTTGAAACGGGCATAAAAAATTCAAAAAAAAATCAAAAAATTGGGAAACCTTCGCATTGTGTCATGATATGTGGCCAAGTTCCCAGGAAAAATAATAAACTTGTAATACTGCAATTATTTAAAAAAAGTGTTATTAGAAACGAGCTATCACGTGTGGAGATCAATGGCTTTCAAGCCAAATGATCAATCTTATGGCCACATTCATGGCATAGTTTGTTCAAATAATCTCATATTATGCACAAGGGTGCATATTGGAATGGCAAACAATGTTGCCTAAGGAAGTTTTTTTTTCTTTGGACGAAAGAACCATTTTCCATTTTTCGAGTGCCCAAAAGGAGGTTTTTTTGTGAAGGACCTCCCAAATAATTGTTGCAAATTGGACCAAATCATTTTTCTAAAATACTAGTCCATATTTAATGCACAATTGATCAAATGGTTGGGTGTAAAAAGTTTTTATCCACCTCTGGTGAAAAAGACAAATTCCCGCCGATTCAGTTGGAAGTGGGTCAAATTTGAACTGTAGCAACCTCGTAGTTTGCTCTTTATTTTTTCCAAAAATCATTTCTAGGTACATAAGTATCTATTTAATCAGAGAAACACCAAAAAAATTCCAAGATTCAACCACTAGCTAGGAACGGTCATTCCCGTCGTTTTGACCGCATTTTGAAACGGGCATAAAAATTAAAAAAATTAAAAAATTGGGAAACCTTCGCATTGTGTCATGATATGTGGCCAAGTTCCCAGAAAAAAATAATAAACTTGTAATACGGCAATTATTTTAAAAAGTGTTATTAGAAACGAGCTATCACGTGTGAAGATCAATGGCTTTCAAGCCAAATGATCAATCTTATGGCCACATTCATGGCATAGTTTGTTCAGATGATCTCATATTGTGCACAAGGGTGCATATTGGAATGGCAAACAATGTTGCCTAAGAAAGTTTTCTTTTTCTTTGGACGAAAGAACCATTTTCCATTTTTCGAGTGCCCAAAAGGAGGTTTTTTGTGAAGGACCTCCCAAATAATTGTTGCAAAATTGGACTAAATAATTTTTATAAAATACTAGTCCATATTTAATGCACAATTGACCAAATGGTTGGGTGTAAAAAGTTTTTATTCACCTCTGGTGAAAAAGACAAATTCCCGCCGATTCAGTTGGAAGCGGGTCAAATTTGAACTGTAGCTACCTCGTAGTTTGCTCTTTATTTTTCCCAAAAATCATTTCTAGGTACATAAGTATCTATTTAATTAGAGAAACACCAAAAAAATTTCAAGATTCAACCACTAGCTATGAACGGTCATTCCCGTCGTTTTGACCGCATTTTGAAACGGGCATAAAAAATTCAAAAAAATCAAAAAATTGGGAAACCTTCGCATTGTGTCATTATATGTGGCCAAGTTCCCAGGAAAAATAACAAACTTGTAATACGTCAATTATTTTAAAAAAGTGTTCTCAGAAACGAGCTATCACGTGTGAAGATCAATGGCTTTCAAGCCAAATGATCAATCTTATGGCTACACATAGTTTGTTCAAATGATCTCATATTGTGCATAAGGGTGCATATTGGAATGGCAAACAATGTTGCCTAAGGAAGTTTTCATTTTCGTTGGATGAAAAAACCATTTTCCATTTTTCGAGTGCTCGAAAGGAGGTTTTTTTGTGAAGGAACTACCAAATAATTGTTGCAAAATTGGACCAAATCATTTTTATAAAATACTAGGCCATATTTAATGCACAATTGATAAAATGGTTGGGTGTAATTTTTTTTGATCCACCTCTCGTGAAAAAGACAAATTTCCGCCGATTCAGTTGGAAGCGGGTCAAATTTGAACTGTAGCTGCCTCATAGTTTGCTATTTATTTTTTCCAAAAATCATTTCTAGTTACATAAGGACCTATTTAATCATAAATACATGGTTTGGTGGCGATACGTCGAGGTTTGGGCGGTGGCCGAGGGCCCCAACTCTAGAGCGCGTAAACTCACATGCCTGTCGCGTGGTCACCGCGTGACCGTAATGTTGCCATGTGTTCTGGGCGGCCTAGGCATGTCTAGTGGGTTGGGCACTCCCCAGGTTGGTGCTAGGAAGAAAATTACAACATAATATTCTCACGAGGAGACCGATCGATGCTCAAATATGAATTAGCAGCCAAGTGTTTGATTAGCGGTACGGGAAATGCACATGGCCAATGGGCGTGAGTTTTGGCTGAGGATGATCATCTACTAAGGAGAATGTCTTCACAAATTTTTAGCTCAAAATGAGGATCCTAGGTGGTACTTGCTTTGCAAAGTACCACGCTGGACAAAAATATGAATGTTGAAGCTGGGCTCAAAATAATGAATGGAGTGAGCTGAAATTTTGTGGAGGATGGTTATTTGGGCATATGAAAGCATTGTAGAAAATTGATACCATTTGGACATGCCAAAGTAGTACTTCCTTCACAATGCTCTTCTATGGACAGAAACTTGGGAAAACTAGTGAGAGAGATTGGATGAATGAAATGAGCTCAAAATTGGTGTAGGTAAGTTACTTAGGTATGGTCATGCGCTGATAAATTTTCAGATCATTTGGGTAAGCCTAGCTAGTACTTACTTCACAAAGCTTCTCTCGAGGTAGAAACTTTGGAAATTTCCCAAGAAAGATTTACTAGGAAAATTGAGCTGAATATTATCATGTGGCAATGATTTGGGGATGGAAGAGTGACCGAAAAGTTTGAGGGTAATAGGAGGGGTCTATATAACACTTGCTTTGCAACGTGCCAATTTGGCCATAAACTATAAATTGAACCTGGGCTCACATAGATGATTTGACTGAGCTACAATTTGGAGGAGCGTGATAATTTGGGCATATGAAGGAACTGTATAAATTTCATGTCATTTAGAGATATAAAAAAGGTACTTCCTTCACAATGCTTCTAGGTGGACAAAAACTTTAGAAATTTGCCGAGGAAGATTTGCTAGGAAAATGGAGCTGAATTTTGTCATGCGGTAATGATTTGTATAGGAAAGAGTGCCCAAAAATTCCAAGGGCAATCAAGAATATATAAATAGCACTTCCTTCATAAAGTGTTGTTGTGAACAGAATAGGAAAATGAATATTGTTGAATTAGTTTTGAACTAGGCAAGGAAGGATTTTTACATATTTGATGAAGATATGCCCCAAAGAATTTATGAGATTTTTTTGGGAATTTGAGAATGATAGAAATATAGGTTGCTTCACAACCTAGGGCAAAAACTGCCACATGGACATGACACATAGGCAAAACTGATGAGATGGCGCCTAGTCATCACAACCCACCACAATCTACAAGGCTATGACAATCTATATTAGTAATTAACAACTAGAAATAAGGCAGCGGACTAGCACTGTTTGCTTTGTGACCATTTCGTGTAAGGAAATTACGACCTTTCTGACCAAAATGGTCGCAATGGTTTAGGGTTTGGAGCCCCCTGAACAGCTTTTGACCAATTGGTCTAAAATGGTCATAAATTTATGACCAATTTTTCGAGGGTCACTAACAGAAGGTCATAAGTTGACATATTTCTTGTGGTGGGTACTCAGTAACATCATCAGGAGATAGAGGATCACCATCAATAGCAGAAATCTTGTCAGTAGCAGACATGGGTGTGGAGGAGGGGTTGCATTTGAGCATACCAGCACGATGCAAGAGATCCAAGGAATACTTCTTCTGAGATAAGTAGAGTCCATCAGAAGTGCGAGCAACCTCCAAACCCAGAAAAAAATGAAGCTTGCCAAGGTCCTTAATAGCAAAATCAAAACGAATAGTTGACAAAAGACGATCGGCAGCAGGCACTGAGGAACTGATAAGAATGATATCATCAACATAGACCAGAAGATACATAGTGACATTTGAACGCTGGAAAAGAAACAGTGATGTATCTGCCGTTGAGGGAACAAAACCATGAACATGGAGAGCACTGGCAAGACGCGCATGCCAAGCACGAGGAGCCTGCTTCAGACCATATAGAGCGTCCAAGCGACAAAGATGATGAGGATGATCTGGATCAATAAAACCTGGTGGCTGTCTCATGTAAACTTCCTCCTCTAATACACCATGAAGAAATGCATTCTGGACATCCAACTGTCGGAGAGACCAGCCACGAGTAACCGCCAAAGATAGCAAGAGGCGAATGGTGGTGGGCTTGACAATTGGACTGAAAGTACCCTTGTAATCAAGACCATAGCGTTGTTTGAAACCTTTTGCAACCAGACGGGCCTTGTAACGCTCAATAGAGCCATCAGAATGCTTCTTCACTTTAAACACCCATTTAGAGTCAATGATATTAACATCTGGACGAGCAGGAACCAAAAGCCATGTTTTATTATGAAGGAGAACTTGATACTCTTGTTCCATAGCAGTCCGCCAGTGTGGAATACTCATAGCAGCCTGATAATGACGAGGTTCAGATGTGGGATCCGAGACAGCATGAGCCATACACGCTGCTAACCAAGCAACTGTGCCATCAGTACGTTCCTTGGGACGGACTATGCCACTCCGACCGCGAGTATGAGGTCTCGAGACCACATGAGCGGGAGCAGGCGGTGGCAATGTTGCGCGAACAGGAGGTGAAGCAGTACGTGGTGGTGACGGTGCTGAAATCTCCTGTGTAGATTGCCCAGTAGACGAGGATGGCGCGGTCCGGACGGACAAGGGCGGACCATCAGTCGACAGCTCCACAGGGGAAGGAGCCCCAGCTGGCGAAGTTGACCCAGATGCGGGCGGGCGAGCTGGCGAAGACGGGCCAGGCGAGGATGGCCCGGCTGGCAAAGAACGCCCCGCCAGTGTGGGCGATTCAGGCTGCACAAGCGCAGCCGACCCAGACGAGGAGCTCACAGCTGGGAACGCCGTGGACACATTTGTCCCATCTGCATGGATGGGATTACGTGCATGCACATGCATGTTGCTCGTAGGACCATTTGGAGTGTTCGAATCGTCCAGCAGCTCAAGGCGGGCACCGCGACCAGCACCTGCACCATGGTTAGGCAACAAAATAGGTGAATATGCAATATCTTCAAATTGGCCAGACGAAAAATTGGTGGGACGCAAGGATTGTAGAATGTCAGATGTTGTCGGAAGGTTGGAAAACAGAAAAGAGTTATCGTCAAAGATAACATCACGAAAGATGTAGACTCTATTAGAGGGGACATGAAGACACTTGTATCCTTTCTGAAGTGAACTATAGCCAAGAAAAATACACTTTTTTGAGCGGAACTCAAGTTTACGACTATTATATGGGCGAAGATGCGGCCAACAAGCACACCCAAACACTTTAAGAAAAGTGTAATCTGGCACTTCATTAAGGAGGACTTCCAGAGGAGTTTTCAACTTAAGCACACGTGTAGGCATGCGATTAATAAGAAAACAGTCAGTAAAGAAGGCATCACTCCAAAAACGAAAAGGAACTGAAGCATGAGCTAACAAGGTTAAGCTAGTTTCAACAACATGACGGTGTTTTCTTTCAGCAGTACCGTTTTGCTGATGTGTATGAGGGCAAGACACACGATGAGAAATCCCAAGCTGCTGAAAAAAGGTGTTGAGGTTGCGGTATTCGCCCCCCGCCCCCCAGTCCGGCCGAACATGAATAATTTTATGCTTGAGAAGACGTTCAACATGCGACTAGAATTTAATGAAGATATCAAACACATCAGATTTCCGCTTAAGAAGATAAAGCCATGTAAAGCGACTATAAGCATCAATGAAACTAACATAATAATTATGACCACTACCAGAAGTTTGGGCAGGGCCCCATACATTAGAAAACACAATCTCTAGAGGACTGTTGACAACTCGACTTGATGAAGAAAACGGAAGTTGATAACTCTTGCCCTGTTGACAGGCATCACACACTGCTATTTCTTTATTATTACTAGACACCACAGGAAGTTCATGACGATGAAGAACATGACGCACTATCGGAATAGCTGGATGCCGAAGACGTGAATGCCACTGAGACGACGAAACACGAACTCCACTGAAGACTTGAGAAATGTGTGGCACACCCAGAGAGTAAAGACCGCCGCGATAGCGACCTCTAAGGAGTACGTCCCGTGTGGCTCGGTCCTTAATAATAAAATCGAATGGGTGAAATTCAACAGAGACATTATTATCATAAGTAAGATGAGGGACAAACAAAAGATTACGGGTGACAGATGGAACCCGTAGGACATTAGAGAGGTTAAGTTGGCGAGATTTAGACGTTGGAATAGATGATTGACCAATATGAGAGATATGCATACCTGACCCGTTTGCTGTATGAACCATGTCATGGCCCTGGTAAGGCTCATATGTACCAAGCTTGCTGAGGTCGCTCGTCAGATGGTCCGTAGCACCGGTTTCCATGTACCAGCTAGGATCAACCGGGTAGGAAGGGGTGTGCCCTTGTGTCGCCATGGCTGCTTGACGCTCATTATTGCGTCCATCGTTACCGATGCCAAGGAAGTCCTGCTTGAAGCGTTTATGGCAGCAGGAGGCGAGGTGACCCGGGATACCGCACAGCTGGCAAGGAGGGCGGTTGCCCTAGTTACCACACACCGGGCAGCCCGAGCGAGAGGAGACCCCTTGGCGACCACCATTGGCGCCATTGGCAGCCGTCGTTTGCTGAGATGGTGTAGAGAGTAGGGGTGGCTTGCCGGTGGAGCAGTTGTTGGAGCGAGCACCAGAATTGGGGCGAGAGCCACCCCGGGACACCGCATTGGAAGAGGAAGTGCCCAACGGTTCTCGATGCGTTGCTCAATCCCAAGAAGACGAGCATAGAGATCACGAGGAGCGATTGCTGGCTCACGACCATGCACCGCCTCAACAAGAGAATCATAGTCACTGTCAAGACCGTTGAGAACATACGAGGTAAATTCCTCATCGCTGAGTGGTTTGCCGATGGAAGTAAGTGTGTCGGCGAGAGCCTTGATCTTGTTGAAGTAGACCGAGGCAGAAAGGTCGCGTTTGTTCAAGTCCTGAAGTTGGCCACGAATCGCCATAGAGCGTGCCGTGGACTGAGACGCAAAACTCCCATCAAGAATAGACCACGCGTCCTGCGACGTGGTGGCAAAGAGAACCATGCCGGAGACAGCGTCGGTGAGAGAAGCCCGGATAGCGGAGAGAATCGCTTGATCCTGAGCGACCCAGACACGGTACGCCGGGTTGAGCACTCTGATAGGAGCGCCGGCGGCCGCTGTCTGTGAAAGGAACTGTGCGGGGCACGACAGTGTCTCATCCACGAAACCCTCGAGATAATGGCTGCGAAGGAGCGGCAGGAGCTGCGCACGCCAGTAGAGGTAATTATCAGCAGACAACTTGACGGTGAGGAGATGACCGAAGTGAAACGGCGGCGGCAGTGGCGCCTCGACCACTGGCTGCATGGAGACGTCAAGGGTAGCCGAGGCAGTAGGAGGTAGATGGGAAATCGGGGATCCGTCAGCTGCGGTCGAGGGAACAAGGGCCGACGATGCCCCATTGTTGATGTAGGTCGAAGTAGCAGGAGCAGTTGTGTTGGAGTAGACGCCATGCATGCCCATCATCTGCTGATGGAAGTATGTGGGTGCAGCCATCGGTGCCTGGGCGATATAGCCCGACAATGGCTGGGTGAAGTAGCCCGGCGGTCCGTGCTGCACGCCGGGGAAGAGAGCCGGTGCGCCCGGCTGAAGGCGGGGGGTGAATAGCTCCCATGCGACGTCGTTGGTGTGAATTGTCTCTCATGCGACGTAGTTGGTTGTAATCGCTCTCATGCGACATCTTCGTTGGAAAAAATAGCTCCCGTGCGACACTGCTGCCTAATCCAAAGACACATGTTTAAAACTCGAATCAGGTGAGCGGGACCCACAGCATGGGACCCACTAACTTATCCAACTCAGCATTGGTCAGGTGAGCGGGACCCACAGCGTGGGACCCACTAACTTATCCAGGTCAGCATTGGTACAAGAGGACACCGAGCCGTGCCCCGAGCCGTGCAGCACCCGAGCCCATCCTCCCCCCTCCCCCTCCCCGACCGTTGTTGTTCTTTTTCTCCGGCGACGACGCGCAGCAACGCCGTTCCGGGCCGCGACCTAGCAATGTCGAGCTCCGCTTCAGCCTCCCGCCGCTCATGGCCGCGCTATGGCGCAGTGCCCATGACAAGATGCCCTGCATGCCAACGTATCGCACCCCTGAAGCGGCTAGTCACAACGACCGACAAGAATGGCAACCTTGGGCGGGAATTCGTGAAATGCGAGAGCAAACCAGAGCAGGGAAAGGTGAGATTTTACTTCTCAATATGACAATTTTGGTTTTTATCTCCCAATTTCATATTTGCCCATTTTTCCCCATCGGATTTGGGATTTAGGGTTCATCTTTCCGATTTCAGAAATTGAAGCAATGCACCCATTTTGAGTGGCTAGATGAGTACATAGAGCGGATTCAACTGGAGGGTGCATCAGGGGAGCTCGATTTACCGTTGGAGGCGGAGAAGTTGGGCAAGTTTGGATCGGGCGCATCTGGATCCGGGGCCCCTGGATCTGGCAATTCCATCGGGGGCACCCGCCCTTCCATTGGTGCTACTGTGGGGGATGCAGGAGTGACGGCAGAGCTGAAGAAGCTGAACAAGCAGATGAAGAAACTCATCGAATTGTAGAAGCAGGGCAATTTGATGGGGCTGATGGCCGCATTTTTTTATGTTTGTGTAATTGGTCTCGCATTTGTTTATGTGATGATAATTAGTCGTAAGTGAATAGATTGGGCATCATTTGTAATCATAATGATATGTACATTTGAATAAAAGTGTTGCGCTGTACGAATTCGGCATGTCTTCTTCACTCTGTTTTGTTTTTTCAGTTCTTCAGTTAGTCATCAGTTTCAGTTTCAGTGGTAGAGGGAGAAAAAGAAAAAAAATTCGTCCCACAGTTGCCCGAAAAGGCCAGGCCCATATAGAAGTTACGCAGGGCCCAGGCCGAATAGAACATACCCAGGCCCGTTGATAAAAGAAGTGTAGCTAGTGCAAAAAAAAGTGCACACGGTCATTGACATCAATATATCTTTTCGGCTTTAGGTTATTTTACAAATTTTAAGTTTCCTGCCTTCACCTTTTTTTAGATAACTCATCTGATAATTATTTGAGCTATTTTTATGCATAAGCTATCGTGTCCGATTGTAGGGTCCCGTGTTGTTTCGGCTAAAACAAAAGGTTGGTTCTAGTTAGCAGTCTAACTTGTAGTCTTTGTGAACCAAAAAAGTTGCATTTGTTTGGTTCTAGTTTATTTCAACGAAGCGCCATTTTTATTGCATATAGTGCATAAAACATAAAAGGAAGATAATTAACTAGAAACGTGCTAACAACAACTTCTATGATTGGATCATGTTTTAGTGCATTTTTTAGTACACATGGCCACATAAATAAAATGCAATGGAGAAACTTTAGGACCGAAAAACATATAGATAGATAGAGGGGCATCGGGTACCCTAGTAGCATAGATAGATAGAACATATAGAGGGGCATCCCCCCACTACATATAGTTCATAAAACATGAAAGTAAAATAATTAAAACTAGATATATAGAAGACACGGGCACACACACCCGAACCAACACAAACACAAACTAGATAGATAGAAGACTCGCACTTGAACAACTCCTTGGCCCCTCCTCCTTGCCACTCCTTGGCCCCTCCTCCTTGGGCCCCTCACTCGTCGTTCTCCGGCATCTGGTAGGGGAGGCTGTGCATGCCGTTGGGGTGAGGGAAGATGTGGTGGAAGTTGGTGAAGATGTTGTAGGTCGTGAACGCGATAAACTCGCATCCATACCAGAACACCTGGCCGAGGAGGTGGTGAGCATCGTAGGGGTTAGTGAAGGTGACGTGGAGGCCGATGACAAGGCCGTTGGCGTTGCCATCGTACTGCTCGTGGAGGTGGAACATGGGCGGAGTGCCCGGAGGGAGGTGGCGGTAGCCGGCTTGGAGGAAGAAGCGAGCCAACTCTCTAGGGCCCCTCCACCTAGAGATGGCCCACACCCTCAGGCTATTCTCGACGACGACTCCGGCCGGGTACTGCCTCTCCGGCACGGTGCGAGGGCGACGGTAGGTAGGGCCGTTGAACTGCATGGTGGCTCGAGTGGTGGATTTGGCTCGAAAAGAAGAAGGGGAGGAGGCTTGAGAGATGAGTGTGAGAGGATGAGGAAATGGTGCCCTTTTATAGCCGCATTGCAGCTGTGGTCAATGTGTACACGGTGCCTTCTGGATCGTTTTCTCTTCTCCGTTCGCACTGGCATAAGTAATTGCGGGCATTAATTCAAAAAACGGCGGCCAGAGCATCCAGGCGAGTTGCATCGTTTCGTGCACTTGCATCGGCGGTGACGCCGCGTGGGAAACAGGCCCGTTCATCCGCGCGTGACACTGAAAAAGGAGCTGCGCCACATCTGCACCACCGACGCGTTCGTCTCGTTCAAACATGCATTTGTTAAAATAGCTTAGATGCGACGTACCTATACGCTGCGCCCCTGCCGTGCTTTACTGCGTCGATGCGTGCATGCAATGGTGGGCTAGGTGTTCACGAGCAAAGAATAGCTAGGCTGCGACGTTGCATGGCATGCATGGGACAGGGATGGCCCACATGTCATTGACACTCTCGCATGCAGCCCATCCCCCTCTCGATGGCCGTGCGCACGCACGCCAGGCTCTGCCGGGCCCGATCCGCTCGGCCCAACGGTCACTTAGATGATCCCCCGCTCATCGTTATCTGTTCGTCAGAGAGAAAAAACGGTGGCCAATCAGATTGGAGCCCACGGATCGCCCCCACGGAATCCTTCTAGAAGGCCTATCCGACGACCGCAGTTTGGCGTTAGGGTTAGATCGACGGTGGACGTTTGGCGCTAGGGTTACATGGGGTTTGGAGGCAGTCAACGGGGTTTTGAAAGGTTTGACCGAACATTCAAATGTGTATAACTAATTCAAAAAAAAATCTAAAAAATGAAAAACCTGCGCATATAGCCTTTTTATGTTACATAGTTATGATATAAAATGATAAACTTGATCTAATGATCTTTGCTTGAAAAAACCTTCACAAATTGGACTATCTCGACTGAGGTTGCATGGAGTTCACAGGAGTGAGAAGAGGGTTTGAGGTTTTGAAAATGCAAAAAAATCAAAAACATCACCTTAGCTTCATTTTAGAGTGACTAAGGAGGATCTGAAGTTATTTTTGCATTTAAAATTTTTAAACTTGTTTTATTGCTAACTTTGTATTAAAGGGTGTTTTTTCAAAAATAAATTAAATAATATGAATACTTATTCAAAAAAAGGTGAGACTTCGTATTGATCCTATATAGGTATAATATAAGCTAAGAAAATCTTTTTTGGGTGATTTTGAGAAGGTCGAAAAAACTTGCTTAGAAATGGGGCCGTTTTCCCTTACTGTGGAGCCTGTTTGGACAACATTGTCCGTGACTGTGAGTTGGAATTCACAAAAAGGGTTGGATTTATGAACTAAAGTGCATAGTAGTACATAAAACGATGCAACATCACAGAACAAACAAATGAACTCAAAAAATATTGGAGATAGGTTCAAATTTGAATATCGATTCAAATTTGAATTTTATTTCAAGTCAAATCAACATCATAGCACATAAGTTATCACATGAAAGAACATAAGTTTTCACATTAAATGACAACAAACTTAAGTTTTCACATCAAATTTGAATGATTTCAACTCTATTTCTTTTGCTTCTTTCTACCACTCGATTTCTTCTGCTTTTTTCCACCGTTTGGTTCCACGGCGCATAGTTTGTTGATGCTGATGCTCTTGCTTTTTGGCCCCTTGCAAACTCCACTAGGCCCCCTCAACTTTTGCACCTGACCATGTCTCACTTCTTCAGTTTGCACTTCTGCAGATTGAGTAGATGGCACACATTGTTCAACTACTTCAGTTTGCAACTCAACACTTGGCAGCACAACCTCCAAACATGGCAACACCGTTGTCAAAGAAGATTCGAATGGCAGCACAACAGTTGCTTCATCTGCAACAGTTTCAGATTGCCCTAGCGTCTGCAAAACAGATTCAGTATGCATCACATCGTCCAAAACACAAACACTTAGCTCATGTTCAGCAGTAACAGTTTCAGTTAGCTCCATATCTTTGTCACCAAACATTATCTGCTTAGTGCTCTTCCTTCTATAGCCACTGAGTCTTGCTTTTTTCACTGGCCAGCATTGTTCAACAACAAGCGGTGGGGCTTTTTCTGCACGCTTCCTCCTAAAAAATAAAGCATTTGACTTGGTTAGATACTAGAACAAGTAGCAAAATCAAAAACTTGCAAAAACAGTAACATAAACATACTTTGGCCTCTGAGGAGTGTAGATGCACTTGGATGAACCAATTCTGTGCCCAAGTACCTCACACAACTTGCACCTATTTTTGTTACCTTTTTGAGCCCTTTTGGGCTTATCATTCTTTTCCTTTTCCTTTTTCCCCTTCTTACTACAACCACCTTTCTCAAACCAAGCTTTGAATCTGCTCTGTTTAGGCCTCCCAGCCTTTCTTCTAGTGACAGGGGGACACAAGGTAAATTCTATTTCCACCTCAGGCCACTGAGATTGGTCAGTCAGTGCAGGAATTGGACTTGCATATCCAGCTTTGAATTTTTGTACTGAATAATACTCATGCAAATATGGGTGCATATTTAACCTGGGTTTAGATGCCAAAAAAAGTATGGAATGCTCACATGGTTTTCCAGTGTGTTGCCACTCTTGGCAAGTGCACTCATGCAACTCAGTATTTACCACATGCCTCTTGCCACTCTTTGTATCGCTAACTTCAGCACCCCACAAGGAAGATTTCTCAACAGATAGATGTGAAAGATTTCTACTCCTGTTGACCACCTGTTGTACCACTGCTGGAAGCTTGTCCCCTTCCAAAATATTAGCAATTTTTCCTCTCAACTCCCACAAACGCATGATCATGATCCTTATTTGGTCCACCATATCATGCACAGGCAAGTCTTTCAAATGCTTCACTTTGTTGTTAAAACTTTCTGCCAAGTTGTTATTGATATGATCACATTTTATGGCAGTATTAAAACCTGATCTATACCACAACAGAGAATGGCGGGTGTTCAACCATGAAGCAAATTCATTATTACTACATGATGCCAATATCTTACCAAGGTGATAGGAATGTGTCTGTCTGGTGTAGGATCTTGCTGCTGGCCACATGCGCCCAAATTCATCTCCTCTGAATTTTTTTATCAGATTCATCCACATATGTCCAAAGCACTCCCTCTGCTCAGCATGGGGGAAAACACTTTTTACTGCATTT
Organism: Triticum aestivum; assembly: GCF_018294505.1. Classification (NCBI taxonomy): domain Eukaryota; kingdom Viridiplantae; phylum Streptophyta; class Magnoliopsida; order Poales; family Poaceae; genus Triticum; species Triticum aestivum. The sequence goes on from NC_057800.1 coordinate 700,062,186, forward strand.
TCCAACCCTTTACATGCATCTGTGTGGATGGCCAAAGGAGAAACTGGCCCTATGCATCTTTTCAGTTGCATCATGAACCATATCCATGACGCCTCTGTCTCTGATTGAAACATTCCTATTGCAATTGGGAACATCCAGTTGTGTCCATCTAGAGCATTGCATGCAGCCAACTGACCATTCCACTTTCCAGTCAAAAAAGATGAGTCTATGCTCAAATATGGACGACAACCTGCTTTGAATCCATCTATGCAAGGCTTCAAACACATAAAAAACTTGCTGAATAAAACCTTGCCATCCTCTGTTACCTCTGTATCTATCTCCACCACACTCCCAGGTGACCTCTTCTCCACCTCTGCTTTAAAACTATACAACATCCTAAATGTATTTGCCCAGTCACCATACAATGATTTCATGGCCCTTTGTTTTGCTTTCCACACTGTGGTATATTGCAGCTGGATGGGGTACAACTTCTCCAAGTCAACTTTAAGCCTCTTTGCAGTAGTGTTTGGAGTCTTGGCTAAAATAGGAGTAATCTTCTCTGTAACCCAAAGCTGTGATGTCATCTTTGAAACTCTCTGTGAAGTGGTCATACATGTATGCTGGTGTGGTATTTGATTTACCCTTACTGTACTTCCATCAGGTTGTAGTCTGGCAGACAAGTACCATTTGCAAGGATTGCCACCACCATCATAACCTTTGCACCGAGCATAAAATTTCTTTCGATCAGTCCACATAGTCTTGGCATCAAACTATTTTTTCACTGCATAGGTCCTGAAAGACATCCTAAACTCCTTCATGCTTGGCCACAACTTTCCCACCTCAATAACTGGGTTCTCTTTGTCATACAAACAAACCAGCTCATTATCATCTGCATCATCCACATCATCTGCAGCCTCTCTCATCAGGTGTTCTTCATCCTCATTTGCATTTCTAGGGCCTGTGTTACCTTCAGCTGACAAAGAACTGTCATCCTTCTCCTTATCTTTGTCATCAACTTGAATGCCAAACATTTCGGCCATATCAATGTCAGATATTGGTGTAATGACCAAATCTGTTTTTTCATTCAACTCTACTACATTCCAGTCAACAACAATCTTCCTAGCACCATGGGTTCCCTCCTCTCCATCTGCATCAATCCTAGTATCTTCAGCTACTATAGTCGGTTCAGTCAACAATGCCAACATCTTCTTTTGTGAAACCCACTCATCATCTTCCATCTGTGCAGCCATCTTTGATGGCACATAACCAACTCTGGAATGAGTTTTCAGATCAATTAGCTCTGCATAAAATGTTACTTGTTTGCTTGCCCATCCTCCTTGCTGATCAATTTCAGCAACCATGGATTCTCCATCTTCAATTCTCACATATTCACCATTATAGTTATCGAAACGTTGCAGAGATACCTCTTGTTCTGGACCCCAAACAATACTCTCCCCAATTCTCTCCACCAAATTGCCCACGGCCTTCTCCTTCATGATCTCCAATTCCTGGGGATCAACATCTGCAAAATCAACATCCAACCTCACGGTGGTATCTCTATCAATGTCTTGGACACTGCCATCACTGAGCTTGGCTTTACAGGGAAAAAATTCCACTATAATTGCGAATGTGGTGGCAGAACCTGAACCTTCCCTGTTTTGTCAATGGCAGGCAGCGACGACAGTCACTACCAAATCGAGTTCGATTCTAAATCGCCAAGAAAAGAGGGTGGCATTACCGATTTGAAGCACTGTCTCCTCGGGGCAGCCCGTCTCCTCGCTCCATCTCATCTAGCCCTCGCTCCATCTCCTATCCAATCAAGCAACAGGGGCAGCATGAGGCCACAGATTTATTCAAAATTCAGTGGAATGGGAGTAGTGTTTGGAAAATACTCACTCGCAATAGCCGCTGCAGGGATAGGCGCTCCACCACCGGGCCGCGGAGAAGAAACAACCCCCGGATCCAATGGAGCCCGATTCTAAATCGCCAAGAAACAAAGGGCAGCATGAGGCCACAGATCCCCCAAAAATTCTGGGGAGTGGGACTAGGGTTTCGGGCTCACCTCGCAATAGCTCTGCCGCTGCCGAGAAATGCGCTCCACCACCGCGGAGAAGAAACCACTGCCGGAGAAGATGCTTACGGTGGCGCCGCTCGCCCAGTCCAGCATGGGCGAGTCGAGCACGGTCACACAGTCACCGGTCGAGTCGTGGACGGTTGACTCTTGACTACGTGGCCATAGGTGGACCCCACCAGTCAGAGCACATAACCCCCAGTGTCCTAACCAAATCTCAGCCTAACGGACAGCCAACTAGCCGCGTAAATGGTGTGTCGCATGGGAGCTATTTTTTCCAACGAAGATGTCGCATGCAAGCTATTACAGCCAACGACGTCGCATGAGAGACAGTTCACACCAACGACGTCGCATGGGAGCTATTCACCCGAAGGCGGGTGAAGGCAGCCGAGGCGCCCGATTGACGGGAGAAGACCGAGCCGGCCGCCATGGTGCTTCTCCATTAAATCCGTCTCGACGAGATCTTCTAAACTAGACCCCATGTTGATATGTTTCGACAAAAGTTTTTTTCCCAAAAGTTGCCATGATCTTACACTATAGTTGCCATAGTGCTTAAAATAAAGTTGCCATATGACTATTTTAGTTTGTAGAGCATGGCAATTTTAGTTTATTGATGATGGCAATTTCAGTACTTAGACCATGAAAATTATTTTTTGTATGAACCTTGGCAATTTTAAGTGCATGTATCATGGCAATTTTAGTTTATGGTTCATGGCAAGTCTAGTTTCTTAATTCCCCGTTTTATAATATGCCAAAATTTATTTTTAAATGTAGAAGAAAATAGCTGAAACATATCATGACAATTTCAGTGTAAACATCACGGCAATTCTTATGCAATAGACATGGCAACTTTTAACCAAAAAAAATTCATCGAAATATGATATGAGATCTAGTTTCGAAGATCTCGTCGCGAGGGATTTAATAGTGAAAATGGATCTTCAATCGGTTTTTTCATTTAATAGATAAAACATTTTTGAAATTGAAAATCCAAAAATATTCCCAAATGCATGCATGCGATGACGTGGGGCTGTCTGTGTGTTATAGGGCGTGTGGACGGGTTTGGCTCACATCCCACGTGTGGGCATTAGCATTGTCCTAAAAAATTTCATCATTTTTAATACATGGTCCACATTTTTTTCTATACATATTTAACATTTTTCAAGTGCTTGAGTAAAAAATTTCAAATACTTGTTCAACAATTTTTAAATACTTGATTAATTTTTTTATATACATGATCAGTTTTTGCATAATTTTTTAACGCACGGCCAACATTTTCTCTACACACGTTTAACATTTTCTAAATGCATGATTAACATTTTTGTAACACCGTTTCATTTTTTCCAATACTTGATTAACATTTTTATAAACATGATAAAAAAATTCATTATTTTTGGAATACATGATTAAATTTTTCTATACACTTTTAACATTTTCGAAATACTTGATTAATATTTTTGAAATAATTTCTCAACATATTTTCGAATGCTCAAAATTTTATATACCTATTTTTTAAAAATTCATCCTTTTTATAATACTTGGTCAACATTTTTTATGTACACATTTAACATTTTTCAAATGCATAATTAACATTTTTTAAAAAGCATGTAAAGTATAACTTTGTATTATGTTTAGAATATTTGGTAGTATAAGTGAAAGTAAAAAAAGAATCGAAAAACGAAAATATAAAACCATAAAGAATAGAAAGAAAACGAGGAATTGGTGCTCCGCACACTGGGCCGGCCCATCCGTTCGAGTGTCTGCTTTCAGCGAGTGGGAAGCTGTCGTCGCACCCGAGCAAGACCGACCCATGGCCTGAGGAAAAAGAGCGACTGCCCTGGCCCAACAGCCACTGTATTATCATTCAGTATGTCTTATTGAACATGAAAACACAAGTCTTATTTAGCTGCAGCAAGTCTGCACCACGAACCAATAGCATGCACTATGTAGAAAGACTGCTAGTGTTGCTCCGTGGGATGTCTTACAGGTTGTACTAATTTATGATCACTAGATTTATTTGGTTTAATTCAGGCACACCATTTTTTTAGAGATTGATAGGAGCACTTGTATACACACCAAATAAAGCCAAGCGTGTCCTAGGAGAGCATATCATATAAAAAATTCCTATGCATGCAGAAGTAGAATTGACATCATTTTAATGTTCATCGATGATTATATAAGCAATTCTACTTTAAGATCATGTAAAAATCATGCACGTATTTTTGTTCATTTTCCAAGGTTATATGTATTGTTGGTTTGCTTAATATATCTTAGTGTCTTTTGCAAAAAACCAAACAAACTCATGCATGTATCGCCAACTTTTGTATTAAACCAAACCTGCAAGACACATTTGCCAATAACTCCATTTATACACTAGAAGTTTCTATAAACATACTTATATCTATTAATACACTGAAACCAGTATTAAGATATTTACTAGGTAGTACAGTTTAGTGATTTATATTATGATATTTATTGAAAATAAAATATAGATGGACACATGAATTTATGTGAAAATAAAATTTTGATTAAAATACAACTTAAGTTTATCAAAAAATTATGTATTATAATTGTATAATGAAGACAATATAATTAATATTAAAAAAATATTGTTTTATGGCTAACTATGTGAATTAAATAAAATAGTCATTAAGGTTGTAATTTAATAAACATCCTAAAGAATTATAAAATTTTAGTACAAACTATGTATTGTAATTCACTAAAAATGTGAAATATACGGAATTGGCACAAAACTACAAACAAGGGAATTAACTCTTATTGCCATAGAAAATAACCCATATTCTTTTTGTATTTACAAGGAACAAGTTGCTTTCGTTGCCTATTACTGAATTAACGGAGCTACTTGCTCATAATTTTGTATATGTTTCAACAAAAAAGCTAGTCAACTCATGGTGGATCCAGTACATGCATATTGCAGCTCATGCAGATACAAACATGTAGGCATTTAGAAGCGCCGGCACACTCAACAGTCTTGAGATTAAGGATGGAGCATTCACAACCTTACCACCTTGTGTTGGAAAGAAAGGATGTGGAATAAGAGTTTGCTTGAGCATCAATTGTGTATTAAACACGTCCTTGCGATGAAAAATGGCAACTAACCTGCCATCCATGTCAACCTGAAGTAGGCACTCACCAAATCTGCCCAGCACGAACAAGTCACCATTTCCAGGCAGGACCACCATGTACCTAGAACTTTGATAGTTTCCACACAGCCCCTCGATCTCAGTAACTGGCAACTCAATCTTGCACTTTAAGGTCCAGACTTCTCTTTCATAGTCGGAGAACACCCAGATATCGATGGTAGTCGCAACATCACCATAGCTGTACATGCCAAGCACGCCATCAATCTCAAACAGGTGATTGTAGGAAGGAACGAATTAAGCAACTGGAGCATGTATCGCCCGGAACGACTCAGTTGTTGTCTAAAAAACCACTATATTATTGCTTCCAACCTCAACCGGATCTACTGACCAATGCAAGTTGCCATGTAACATGACATCTTCCCTTTGCCGTAACACGCATCACCCGCCTCTGGCTGCATCCTGATGTTCCTCGGCGGCTGGACAGAGCCCACTGCGAAGATGTAGCAGTCATCATGATCGCATACCGGATTTTCAGCATACAACAGAATGTCGTACTTGTCGGAAGGATGGTGCGGGTACATTCCATAGACAATGAAGTCGGAGGGGATTGGCAGGAGGCGAGCGGACTTGCGAGTGGCTGGGTTAAAGATGCAGAAGTAGGAGTCGTCCAAGTCAAGGAAACAGAAGAGGAGGAGGCCGTCGCAGGAGGCCTCCAGACGAGAGAATCCGGGTGACGTGTTGGAGCTGGGCGTCGGCGGCCCGGTGGTCGAAGGTGAGGATGCTTCGGTAGAAGCGGTTGTCGCCTTCATCCTGCCCGGTAGCGATGGGGAGGACGGGATGGCCGGTGTGGTGGGCGAGGAGGAAGCGGCGAGTGGAGGTGGCGCGGCGCCAGGCGCGGGGGACGGCGCAATAGCGGAGGAGGGATTTGGGGTCGAGGCGGACGAGGATCAACAAGATCACGATCTCATCTGGGAGGCCGCTAGGAGAAGGTTCGCCCCAGCTATTACGGCCTCCACCATTGTCGCCGGATCCTAGATGGCGGTGGCGGTGGTGGCGGTGGCGGCGGCGGTGAAGGGGAGCGGAGGATTCATTTTTTTATGAACCGAGTTAGGGATTGTGGTGGGGATAGGAGCATCACTGCATGGAGCGCACTTCAAGTGCACGGCGGCCTCGACACACTTTATCCAAACCGTGTGCTGCATGCATCGCGATTGAACCGGGGTTGAGCTGCTCGGGGTAGGTGAGTGCAGATGAAGTGGGAGAAGAACAGTAAATGAGCTGTGGGGTGTGGTGGTGCGCCGGGCTGAATTGATTGGTCAATGCAACGAAATTACATATGCGATGCTACTAGCCGGCGACAGTTGAACTTGGTCAATGCAACGAAATTACATATGCGATGCTACTAGCTGGCGACAGTTGTAACTTGCTCAACCGCTTCTTAATAGTCAAACTTTTGCTTCGTCCTGTGGAAGAGCTAAAACCCGACTAATCGTGTTTAGCACCTAGTGCATGTAGGAATTCTGGCTTCTTAAAACTGTGCGCTGTCGAGCAAATTGTTTTTGGACAATTTTAATTAGATTAATGAGTAATTATGGTGATCTCCATAAGTGGATTTAATTTGCAAGAAATTGTGTGTGCTCGATCTCGGTGCGACATATAACGTGTGGGGCCAAACAAGTTACCAGGCATTTTGACGAGTCGGGACAAGAACCATCGATTCGGTACATGTCTTCATCGCGTGTACAAGTCGTTGGGTACAGGTTGTTACCAGTGCCAGAATTCGGCATACTAAGGGGGTGGATCGGGGAACATTTGCTACTACTAGCGACCGCATCTAGGACCAAACGATGTACTTTACCCGTCATATACGACCTGCTGTAATAGAAACACTGCGTTTGTATACATTGACTCATAAATGTGCTATGCCGATCCACATGCAAATGAGTGGTGCCGATAAGCATACCATTGGATGCCGTGAACCAAAGAAGCTTTTCGCATCACTGCATCACTACATCACTGTGAACTTTGGAGTGGCTCTGAAACGGGCTGTGCTTTAGCCCAGAAACACCTCCCCGTGAATTTCGCAGTCCAATAGATTTTTCCTATTGGATTCTCAAAAAACTCAAAAGAAAAAAAAGTCTCTTCCTATTTCTCTTAAAAAACTTAAATTATTTTTCCTGCATATTTTCAAAAAATATTTTTTAACACAGTACAGACGCAAGCGCTCATGTACACGCGCATACACTCACCCCTATGAACGCACACACGCACATCCTACCCCTATGAGCACCTCTGAAAGACTGAGCCAGCATATCATCTTGAAATTTATAAAGTCAGCATAGTCACTTCATCGTCAATGGGAACGTCTCCTCCCACTAAATGCGCATCGCCGAAAATCATGAAATAAATCCAAGAATAAATGCGAGCACCAGGTCTTGAACCCTTGTGGGCTGGTGATATCATAGTCCCTTGCTACCTCTTGAGCATGCGTTGGTTTTCTCCTGAATAGGAAATGGTGATGTAGTAAAATAGCGTAAGTATTTCCCTTTGTTTTTTAGAACCAAGGTATCAATCCAGTAGAAGGCCACACGCAAGTCTCTCATACCTACACAAACAAATAAGAACCTTACAACCAACGCGATAAAGGGGTTGTCAATCCCTTCACGACCACATTCAAAAGTGAGATTTGATAAAGATGATAAGATAATATTTTTGGTATTTTTATGATAAAGATTAAAAGATAAGATTACAAAATAAACGACAACAGAAATAACTAGTTGGCAAAGATTAATATGATGGAAAATAGACCCCGGGGCCATAGGTTTCACTAGTGGCTTCTCTCAAGATAATATAAGTATTACGGTGGGTGAACAAATTACTGTCAAGCAATTGATAGAAAAGTCCATAGTTATGAGAATATCTAGGCATGATCATGTATATAGGCATCATGTCCGCGACAAGTAGACCGAAACGATTCTGCATCTACTACTACTACTCCACACATCAATCGCTATCCAGCATGCATCTAGAGTATTAAGTTCATAAGAATAGAGTAACGCATTAGGCGAGATGACATGATGTAGAGGGATAAACTCAAGCAATATGATATAAACCCCATCACTACTAGGGAAAACCCTATCAGTAGCACTGGTTTTGTGCTCACTAGTAGCGCGGGTAGGCGCGCTACTAATAAGGCGCTACAGCTATTGCTTAGCAGTAACGCGTGCCGCACGCGCTATTGCTAGGACAAATAGCTGCAGCGCTTGTTCACGCCCACGCTGCTGCTAATGTAACTACTGGCAGCGTGTTTTCTTTCCATCGCTACTAGTATTATTTTTTTATTTTTAGTGTATTTATGCGCCATCGTACAGATATTGGTACAATACCAGTTATGAGGTTTACATCATTATGTCCATAACAGTGTGTCAAATGAAGGTGGATTAGGTTCAAGTGGAGGCAATATGTGGTGCATGTCAAAAGTATACTACTAATCCAAACTTGATCTAGTTTGGACTAGTAGTACTTTCGATGTGCACCACATGTTGCCTCCACTTGAATCTAATCCGCCAGCACAAGCTATTTAATCATCATCATAATCATTAGCACCAACAATATTTATTTAATCACCACTAACACTAGCTAATAATAATCATCAGTCATTACCACCAACACTAGCTATTTTATCATCATAGTAATAGTGTAGCACATCATCATCCTCAAACTCATTTCTAGCTAATCACTCCTGCTGCTCTCTCTTAGGTAAAACAACATAAAACATGTGTAGCTCTCCTCCTTGATCAAGTTGGAGCATGCAGATGAACCTGTCTCCTAATTTTGGGTAGCACATCTGTTTGCTGCCCCCTAGTACTTGTCTGCGCTCCCCCATCACATATCTGGTCCAGTCTTGCACTATTAAGCATTCATCGCTGATATTGAATGCACTAAAGTAACATGTAGGATATCTTGGCCGTAAGCTATTAATACTCATGGTACCTTTAGTCTCGATCCCATAAGGCACAACATTCATCGGGAGTCCCTGTTGAAGAACATCGTATAGTCACATACTTAGCAATGAAGTTTAGCTTCACAAATAATGTATGGAAAAGATGCACTGAGAACAAATAGTACAAATCTTACCATCCTTCCTAAATAGATGTGACCGTAGTTCATGACGAACACTTTGGTCGCACGTTTTCAGTACTAAGATTTCTAAGTCCAGGAAGAAAATTTGTCTTGACGGTATCAAGATCCTCAAGCCATGAAACATAATGACTTAGCTCCTCGCAGTTTAGTTCAGCCCCGGGACAGTAGTAGGTCCTGTCTACCAAGCGCTGGACATGTTTGCTTGCACCAAAATAAGCTGACAATACAAATTAGTTGTCAACTATTTTTGAATAAACAATATCAAAGACATAAATATGGTTGAGAAACTTACATTTTGGTATAACTGGAGGCGTCTGCACATCGACCCAGATGTCGGTATTACCTTCAATATCATCTTCCGGACGAATATCAAAGGTGATAACCATATCAGGCTGAAATGCATAAGTCTTGCATAGTGCTCGCCATGTTTTGCATCCAAAATAGGTGTAGTCATCTGAATTGTATAATTTTGCGTGGAAAATATAACCATGCTCGGTCTTCAAATAAACTTTCTTTACCTCCATAGTATGACTGAAACCTATCTTATCCAATACAAAAACTCTTGCATGGCAGAGGATACGCTAGTAGAATAGTAAAAAAAATATATAAGTTGAAGCAAATGAAGCAGATGTCATGCTTAATTACGAAAAAAGACTTGTCATTGTGACTTACTGTATCCACTTCGAAGTTCTCGTCCAGCTTGATGCTGAAGCGCCTATCGTCATCTAGGAAGATTCCGTCGCACAGGCAGCGCTCGTCTTCGCAGTATTTGCAAATACCAAAATCCTTTTTGTCGTCAGACATTTCCTATGTTCATAGTTAAAACATTAATTGAAAATCAATAGAAGACAACTACCAGGATACTCAACACACAAATCCGGGGCATTGGATATTTCCTACATATTCTGGCAAAAGTCATGCCAAAATTCACGGAAAAATCCGGCATGACCTTTGCTAAAATAGGATATATCGAGCGCCTGAAATTTGCCGGAACGGAAATGAATCAATATTCCGGCAAAACATAGGCCACTCGGAGGTGTAACCTGCAAACATCACCGGCCACTTGGATATTGAGCAACACAAGATATACATTTCAAAATATCTTATAAGACTCAAATTAGCATGCATTCAATAAGCAAAAGTAAATCATCTCATGCGTCCGTACATCGTCGAATATTATCACTAATACATCCCGAATAGTGTCATACATATAACATCACTAGTACAACTAAAACCCTAGCACACGACGGGTATCGGCGCGGGCGGTGGACACCCACAGAGAAGGAACCATCACGGGATCATAGCTCCAGTGAGATCCCTGGAGAACCTGCCAGGTATTGGAGAACCTGTGCTCCAACGCAAACAAGTAGCGTCGGACGTGCGCGTCCTCCTCACTGACACGGTGACGCACCACCTCCATGGAGTCCTCGAGCCTCTGATCCGTCACTGGCCCACGCGACCGCCACCAAAGAAGGTTCGGGTCAACGACAGGCTGGCTCCTCACCAACCTGCGCCCCCCGGTAGGTAGCGCCTCCCAGTACCACCCCGGCGGAGCCCAGTCCCGGACATGGCCCATCTGGTCAAGCAGGTGTCGTCCTCCGCCGACTCGACGACGAGGATGCGGGATAGACATCGTCCACGTCGATGCGGGAAAATTGCTTTAACTAAAAAAATAGCAACAAGTTCTTACTAACTAGTTCTATTAATTCAACTAGTTCTTACTAAATAAACTTACTATAAATAAAAATATTCTAGTACCTAATTAGTACCTAGTTCTTACTAACTAATTATCTACTGCCCTAATTACCATCTAATTTGATGAACCTATAGGGGTGGAAAGTGGTAGCGGATATTCCAATTATCCAACTATAAAGTGAAATAAGTGGTCAAATTTTACTCATTTTATGATTCATCTTAAAAATTTGATTCGTTTCCACCCTTACATGAACCCTAACTCATTTGAGCCACATCCGCATCCGATTCGTTTCCACCCTAACTAATTTGATGGAGGTAGAAACCCTAGGAAGAGGTAGGGGAGAGGGAGGAGCAGGCGTGCTCACCTCGGGTGCCTGCGACGAGGGAGGGGTAGGCGGCGTCG
>NC_057800.1:700074072-700118206 GCF_018294505.1 Triticum aestivum
CGGAGTTGAGGTCGGGGGCGGGGCCGGCATTGAATCTGGGGTCGGGGGCGGCGTGGGGAAAGCGCGCGGCGGCCGAGGGGCGACAGCGGCGGCGAGAGTGGAGTTGATTTGGGGGATGAAGTGGCCGTGGGGAAGGACGAACCGCGTGGTTAAGTCAGAAGTACCAGTAGCGCGTTCCAGAAAGGGCGCTACTGCTACGTTAGCTACAACGCGTTCTGGAATACATGCTGCAGCTATAGCGATTTTCTGCAGAACCCGCTACTGCTATTCCTTTCTTCTTTTTCCCATTTTTTCTTTTATTTTTCTTTACATTTTATTTTTTCCCTTTCTCCTTTTTCTATTTCTTTTATTTTCATTTACTTTTCTACTTGTTTTTCACTTTATTTTATTTTTGTTAGCAGCAGCGCTTTACACGTAACCGCGCTACAGCTAAGGAGATTAGCAGTAGCGCTGGGCCATTATACGCGCTACTGCTAGGTTGGGCTAGCCATATGCGCCCAGTTCAAACGTAGCAGCAGCGCTTTTGGCTAGTACGCGCTACTGCTAAAGTCATAGCAGTAGCGCGATTTATTTACGCGCGCTGCTACTAAGTAGCAGCAGCGCTTGATTTTGTACAGCGCTACTGGTAAAATTCTGTGTATAGGCTTTTCCCTAGTAGTGCATCTTTTTATCCTCGATGGCAACAATACAATACATGCCTAGCTGCCTCTGCTGTCACTGGGAAAGGACACCGCAAGATTGAACCCAAAGCTAAGCACTTCTCCTATTGCAAGAAAGATCAATCTAGTAGGCCTAACCAAACTGATAATTCGAAGAGACTTGCAAAGATAACAAATCATACATAAAAGAATTCAGAGGAGATTCAAATATTCTTCATAGATAATCTTGATCATAAACCGACAATTCATCGGATCTCGACAAACACACCGCAAAGAGAGTTACATCGAAAAGATCTCCAACAAGATCGAGGAGAACTTTGTATTAAGATCCAAAGAGAGACAAGAAGCCATCTAGCTAATAACTATGGACCTGAAGGTCTGAGTTAAGCTACTCACACATCATCGGAGAGGTTATGGTGTTGATGTAGAAGCCCTCTGTGATCGATTCCCTCTCCGGCGGAGCGCCGGAAAAGGCCCCAAGATGGGATCTCACGGGTACAGAAGGTTGCGGCGGTGGAAATAGGGTTTCATGGTGCTCCTGGAAGTTTTCGGGGTATATGCATATATATAGGAGGAATAAGTATGTCAATGGAGCTGCGAGGGGCCCACGAGGGTGGGGGACGCGCCTAGGGGGGCAGACGCGCCTCCCTGCCTCGTGGCCTCCTCGCTTATTTCTTGACGTCCACTCCAAGTCCACTGGATCACGTTTATTCCAAAAATAACTCTCCCGAATGTTTCATTCCATTTGGATTCCGTTTGATATTCCTTTTCTATGAAACACTGAAATAGGCAAAAAACAGCAATTTGGACAGGGCCTTGGATTAGTAGGTTAGTCCCAAAAATAATATATAAGTGTATAATAAAGCCCATTAAACATCCAAAATAGATAATATAAAAGTATGGAACAATAAAAAATTATAGATACGTTAGAGATATATCATCCCTCTAACCATCCAACCACAGGTTGGTTCATGATTTTCAAAAATATTTAAGGCACGTACAGTTCGTGGTCTATTCGTTGTTTCTCCAAAAGAAAAGGTTGCATCCTAACTTCTCATTAGCAATCTTCAGCCGGAAATCCTTGCAAGAAAAGAAACTTCAACTGCAAAGCACATAATTAATGTCTACTACAATTTTGCTACAAATTGTATCGGACATGTTGTATTGACCAGAAATTCAACAAAAAACAAGTGACAAAAGTAGGACAAATAAATGGGAACTATAGTACAAGGAGACGTGAACCATTTTGTTGTGAACTATATCTATAATTCTATATACCTATAAAATTAATCAAATGGGCAGACCCAACTGATCTTGGCCGTATGTGCATGTCAATCCAACTACACGGTCAATGTAATGTGTCATTCACACTCAAAGCGGTCGATAAGTAACACCATCCAACTATGCCTCTTGAAAAGAAAAAAAACTGCTTTTTCTTCCACAAGATGCACAGATTATTTTTGAATTGTTTGGATTGCTTACCACCTGTGTCACGTGGTACAGATTTTTTCTTCTCATGGAAGAACAGATTTGTTTCTGGTACGGACACAACTATGCCTCTTGAAAAAGAAATAAATGTGTGTTTTTTGCATTCAGGATAAGCACGGATTTACTTTCACGATAACCACAGTTGTGCCTCTTGAAAATAGTTTTTATTGCGCTTCCACGAGAAGCATTGCTTCTCGTGGAGGCACACATTTGTTTTGGCAAGAAGCATGGTTGTGCTTTTCAGATATGAGGAAAAAGGTTTTAAAAAGTGCTTTCGGTTCTGTTTTTTCTTTCGGGTTTTTCATGAAAAAATATGTAGAAACCTGTTAACATTGGATCTAGTTTCGAAGACCTTGACGCATGAAATCCAAAGGTGAAAACGGTTCATGATTTGGACAAGCTGTTCAAGAGATAAAATATTTTGAGAAACTTAATCTAGGATGGAAAAAAGGGAAACTCTCGATTGTGACAAGTGGCACAAATGCATTGCACCACTTGTGTGCGCTGAGAATGTGGGATTCCGTGGATTTTTGCTGAAGATTGTGAAAAAATTTAAGCCATGTATAGTCCACGGTGAAGAATTTCTAATGACACGATAGACTAGTGGACTGCTTTGTTTCATACTAGTTGGAGGGAGTATGGTCCAATCAACACGTATGTATCCTCTGAACATGATCTAATCTAATCAACACTCTTACAAAGCTATGCAACACTCAAGCTTGACATAAACAAAGCCTATGCCAAGGGAGAATGGGGGTTCCTGAACAACATGATGTTGAAGATGGGCTTCAATAGAAGATGGGTTAAATTGGTCATGAACCGAGTTAGGGATTGTGGTGGGGATAGGAGCGTCACTGCATGGAGCGCACTTCAAGTGCACGGCGGCATAGGCACACTTTATCCAAACCGTGTGCTGCATGCATCCCGATTGAACCGGTGTTGAGCTGCTCGGGGTAGGTGAGTGCAGACGAAGCGGGAGAAGAACAGTAAATGAGCTGTGGGGTGCGCTGGTGCGCCGGGCTGAATTGATTGGTCAATGCAACGAAATTACATATGTGATGCTACTCGTTGGCGACAGCTGAACTTGCTCAACCGCTCCTTAATATTTCAAACTTTTGCTTCGTCTTGTGGAAGAGCTAAAACCCGGCTAATCGTGCTTAGCACGCAGTGCATGTAGGAATTCTGGCTTCTTAAAACTGTGCGTTGTCGAGCAAATTGTTGCTGGACAACTTTAATTAGATTAATGAGTAATTATGGTGATCTCCATAAATGGATTTAATTTGCAAGAAATTGTGTGTGCTCGATATTGGTGCGACATATAATGTGTGGGGCCAAACGAGTTACTAGGCATTTTGACGGGTGGGGACAAGATCCATCGATTCGGTACATGTGTTCATCGCGTGTACAAGTCGCTGGGTACAGGTTGTTACCAGTGCCAGAATTCGGCATACTAAGGGGGTGGATCTGGGAACATTTTCTATGACTAGTGACCGCATCCAGGACCAAACGATGTACTTTACCCGTCATATAGGACCTGCTGTAATAGAAACACTACGTTTGTATACATTGATTCATAAATGTGCTATGCCAATCCACATGCAAACGAGTGGTGCCAATAAGCATACCACTGGACGCCGTGCACCAAAGGAGCTTTTCGCATCACTGCATCACTACATCACTGTGAACTTTGGAGTGGCTCTGAAATGGGCTGGGCTTTAGCCCATAAGCACCTCCCCGTGAATTTCGCAGTCCAACAGATTTTCCCTATTGGATTCTCAAAAAACTCAAAAGAAAAAAAGTCTTTTCCTATTTCTCTTAAAAAACTTAAATTATTTTTCCTGCAGATTTTCAAAAAATATTTTCTTAACACAGTACAGACGCAAGCGCTCATATACACGCGCATACACTCATCCCTATGAACGCACACATGTGCACCCTACCCATATGAGCACCTCCGAAAGACTGAGCCGGCATATCATCTTGAAATTTACGAAGTCACCGTAGTCACCTCATTGTCAACGGGAACGTCTCCTCCCACTGAATGTGCATCGCCGAAAATCTTGAAATAAATCCAACAATAAATGCGAGCACCAGGTCTTGAACTCTTGTGGGCTGGGGATACCACAGTCCCTTGCTACATCGTGCGCATGCGTCGGTTTTCCCTTGAAGAGGAAAGGGTGGTGCAACAAAGTAGCGTAAGTATTTTTCTCAGTTTTTGAGAACCAAGGTATCAATCCTGTAGGAGGCCACACGCAAGTCCCTCGTGCCTACACAAACAAATAAGAACCTTGCAACCAACGCGATAAAGGGGTTGTAAATCCCTTCACAGCCACTTGCAAAAGTGAGATCTGATAGAGATGGTAAGATAATATTATTGATATTTTTATTACAAAGATTAAAACTAAAGATTGTAAAATAAACGGCGATAGAAATAACTAGTTGGCGGAAGATTAATATGATGGAAAATAGACCCAGGGGCCATAGGTTTCACTACTATTACTCCACACTTCGACCGCTATCCAGCATGCATCTAAAGTATTAAGTTCATAAGAACAGAATAACGCATTAGGCAAGATGACATGTTGTAGAGGGATAAACTCAGGCAATATGATATAAACCCCATCTTTTTATCTTCGGTGGCAACAATACAATACGTGCCTTGCTGCCCCTGCTGTCACTGGGAAAGGACACCGCAAGATTGAACCCAAAGCTAAGCACTTCTCCCATTGCAAGAAAGATCAATCTAGTAAGCCGAACCAAACTGATAATTCGAAGAGACTTGCAAAGATAACAAATCATACATAAAAGAATTCAGAGCAGATTCAAATATTGTTCATAGATAATCTTGATCATAAACCCACAATTCATCGGATTTCGACAAACACACCGCAAAAAGAGTTACATCGAATAGATCTTCAAGAAGATCGAGGAGAACTTTGTATTGAGATCCAAAGAGAGAGAAGAAGCCATCTAGCTAATAACTATGGACCCGAAGGTCTGAGGTAAACTACTCACACATCATCGGAGATGCTATGATATTGATGTAGAAGCCCTCCGTGATTGATTCCGCCTCCGGCGGAGCGCCGGAAAAGGCCCCAAGATGGGATCTCATGGGTACAGAAGGTTGTGATGGTGGAAATAGGGTTTCGTGGTGCTCCTAGATGTTTTCGCGGTATCTGAGTATATATAGAAGGAATAAGTAGGTCGGTGGAGCTGCGAGGGGCCCACAAGGGTGGGGGCGCGCCTAGGGGGGCAGGCGTGCCTCCCTGCCTCGTGGCCTCCTCGCTTGTTGCTTGACATCCACTCCAAGTCCTCTGGATCACATTTGTTCCAAATATAACTCACCCGAAGGTTTCATTCCGTATGGATTCCGTTTGATATTCCTTTTCTAGGAAACACTAAAATAGGCAAAAAAAACAGTAATTTGGACTGGGTCCTGGGTTAGTAGGTTAGTCCCAAAAATAATATGAAAGTGTATAATGAAGCCCATTAGACATCCAAAACAGATAATATAATAGCATGGAACAATCAAAAATTATAGATACATTGGTGACATATTATCCCTCTAACCATCCAACCACAGGTTGGTTCACAATTTTCAAAAATATTTAAGGCACATACATCCGTGGTCTATTCGTTGTTTCTCCAAAAGAAAAGGTTGCATCCTAACTTCTCATCAGCAATCTTCACCCGGAAATCCTTGCAAGAAAAGAAACTTCAACTGCAAAGCACATAATTAATGTCTACTACAATTTTGCTACAAATTTTATTGGACCATTATGTTGTGTTGACCAGAAATTCAACAAAAAACAAGTGACAAAAGTAGGACAAATAAATGGGAACCATAGTACAAAGAGACGTGAACCATTTTGTTGTGAACTATATCTATAATTCTACATACCTATAAAATTAATTAAAGGGGCAGATCCAACTAACCTTGGCCGTATGTGCATGTCAATCCAACTACCCAGCCAATGTAATGTGTCTTCCACACTCAAAGCGGTCGATAAGTAACACCATCCAACTATGCCTCTTGAAAAGAAAAAACTGTTTTTTTTCTTCCACAAGATGCATAGATTATTTTTGAATTGTTTGGATTGCTTACCACCTGTGTCACGTGGTACAGATTTTTTCTTCTCATGGAAGAACAAATTTGTTTCTGGTAGGGACACAACTATGCCTCTTGAAAAAGAAATAAATGTGTGTTTTTTGCATTCAGGATAAGCACGGATTTACTTTCACGATAACCACAGTTGTGCCTCTTGAAAATAGTTTTTATTTCGCTTCCACGAGAAGCCTAGATTTTCTTTTCGTGGAGGCACACATTTGTTTCGGCAAGAAGCACGGTTGTGCTTTTCGAATATGAGGTAAAAGGTTTTAAAAAGTGCTTTCGGTTTAGTATTCTCTTTCGGTTTTTCCATGAAGAAATATGTAGAAACCGGTTAACATTGGATCTAGTTTCAAAGAACTTGACGCGTGAAATCCAAAGGTGAAAATGGTTCATGATTTGGACACGCGGTTCAGAGATAAATCATTTTGAGAAACTTAATCTAGGAAGTAAAAAAGGAAAATCTCGATTGCGGCAAGTGGCACGCATGCAGTGCACCACTTGTGAGCGCTGAGAAGGTGGGAGCCCGGGGATTTTTGCTGAAGATTGTGAAACAAATTTAAGCATGTATAGTCCACGGTGAAGAATTTATAATGACACGATAGACTACTAGACTGCTTTGTTTCATACTAGTGGGAGGGAGTATGGTTCAATCAACACATATGTATCGTATGAACGTGATCTAATCTTCAACACTCTTGCAAAGCTATGCAACACTCAAGCTTGACATAAACAAAGCCTATGCCAGGGTCAAATGGGGGTTCCTGAACAACATGATGTTGAAGATGGGCTTCAATAGAAGATGGGTTAAATTGGTCATGAACCGAGTTAGGGATTGTGGTGGGGATAGGAGCATCACTGCACGGAGCGCACTTCAAGTGCACGGAGGCATCGGCACACTTTATCCAAACCGTGTGCTGCATGCATCGCGATTGAACCGGGGTTGAGCTGCTCGGGGTAGGTGAGTGCAGATGAATTGGGATAAGAACAGTAAATGAGCTGTGGGGTGTGGTGGTGCGCCGGGCTGAATTGATTGGTCAATGCAACGAAATTACATATGTGATGCTACTCACTGGCGACAGTTGAACTTGCTCAACCGCTCCTTAATAGTTCAAACCTTTTCTTCGTCCTGTGGAAGAGCTAAAACCCGGCTGATCGTGTTTAGCACGCAATGCATGCAGGAATTCTGGCTTCTTAAAACTGTGCGCCGTCGAGCAAATTGTTTTTGGACAACTTTAATTAGATTAATGAGTAATTATGGTGATCTCTATAAATGGATTTAATTTGCAAGAAATTGTGTGTCTCGATATCGGTGTGACATATAACGTGTGGGGCCAAATGAGTTGCTAGGCATTTTGACGGGTGGTGACAAGATCCATCGATTCGGTACATGTGTTCATCGTGTGTACAAGTCGTTGGGTACAGGTTGTTACCAGTGCCAGAATTCGGCATACTAAGGGGGTAGATCAGGGAACATTTGCTACAACTAGCGATCGCATCCAGGACCAAACGATGTACTTTACCCGCCATATACAACCTGCTGTAATAGAAACACTGCGTTTGTATACATTGGTTCATAAATGTGCTATGTCGATCCACATGCAAGCAAGTGGTGCCGATAAGCATACCACTAGACGCCGTGCACCAAAGGAGCTTTTAGCATCACTGCATCACTACATCACTCTGAACTTTGGAGTGGCTCTGAAACGGGCTGGGCTTTAGCCCAGAAGCACCTCCCCGTGAATTTCGCAGTCCAACAGATTTTTCCTATTGGATTCTCAAAAAACTCAAAAGAAAAAAATTCTTTTCCTATTTCTCTTAAAAACTTAAATTATTTTTCCTGCAGATTTTCAAAAAATATTTTCTTACACAATACAGACGCAAGCTCTCATATACACGCGCATACACTCACCCCTATGAACGCACACAGACACCCTACCCCTATGAGCACCTTCAAAAGACTGAGCCGGCATATCATCTTGAAATTTACGAAGTCACTGTAGTCACTTCATCATCAACGGGAACGTATCCTCCCACTGAATGCGCATCGCCGAAAATCCTGAATTAAATCCAAGAATAAATGCGAGCACCAGGTCTTGAACCCTTGTGGGCTGGGGATACCACAGTCCCTTGCTACCTCGTGAGCTTGCGTTGGTTTTCGCTTGAAGAGGAAGGGGTGATGCAGCAAAGTAGCGTAAGTATTTCCCTCAGTTTTTGAGAACCAAGGTATCAATCCAGTAGGAGGCCACACGCAAGTTCCTCGTACCTACACAAACAAATAAGAACCTTGCAACCAACATGATAAAGGAGTTGTCAATCCCTTCACGGCCAGTTGCAAAAGTGAGATCTAATAGAGATGATAAGATAATATTTTTGGTATTTTTATGATAAAGATTAAAAGTAAAGATTGCAAAATAGACGACGACAGAAATAACTAGTTGACGGAAGATTAATATGATGGAAAATAGACCCGAGGGCCATAGGTTTCACTAGTGGCTTCTCTCAAGATAGCATAAGTATTACGGTGGGTGAACAAATTACTGTCGAGCAATTGATAGAAAAGTGCATAGTTATGAGAATATCTAGGCATGATCATGTATATAGGCATCATGTCCGCGACAAGTAGACCCAAACTATTCTGCATCTACTACTACTACTCCACACATCGACCGCTATCCAGCATGCATCTAGAGTATTAAGTTCATAAGAATAGAGTAACGCATTAGGCAAGATGACATGATGTAGAGGGATAAACTCAAGCAATATGATATAATCCCCATATTTTTATCCTCGATGGCAACAATACAATACATG
This sequence comes from Triticum aestivum, assembly GCF_018294505.1. Taxonomy (NCBI): domain Eukaryota; kingdom Viridiplantae; phylum Streptophyta; class Magnoliopsida; order Poales; family Poaceae; genus Triticum; species Triticum aestivum. Next base: position 700,083,142 of record NC_057800.1, read on the forward strand.
CCTTGCTGCCCCTGCTGTCACTGGGAAAGGACACCGCAACATTGAACCCAAAGCTAAGCACTTCTCCCATTGCAAGAAAGATCAATCTAGTAGGCCAAACCAAATGGATAATTCGAAGAGACTTGCAAACATAACAAATCATACATAAAAGAATTCAGAGCAGATTCAAATATTGTTCATAGATAATCTTGATCATAAACCCATAATTCATCGGATCTCGACAAACACACCACAAAAAGAGTTACATGGAATAGATCTTCAAGAAGATCGAGGAGAACTTTGTATTGAGATTCAAAGAGAGAGAAGAAGCCATCTAGCTAATAACTATGGACCTGAAGGTCTGAGGTAAACTACTCACACATCATCGGAGAGGCTATGGTATTGATGTAGAAGCCCTCTGTGATCGATTCCCCCTCCGGCAGAGCATCAGAAAATGCCCCAAGATGGGATCTCATGGGTACAGAAGGTTGCGGCGGTGGAAATAGAGTTTCGTGGTGCTCCTGAATGTTTTCGAGGTATATGAGTATATATAGGAGGAAGAAGTAGGTCAGTGGGGCTGCGAGGGGCCCACGAGGGTGGGGGCGCGCCTCCCTGCCTCGTGGCCTCCTCGCTTGTTGCTTGACGTCCACTCCAAGTCCCCTGGATCACGTTTGTTCCAAAAATAACTCTCCTGAAGGTTTCATTCCGCTTGGATTCCATTTCATATTCCTTTTCTGCGAAACACTAAAATAGGCAAAAAAACTGCAATTTGGACAGGGCCTTGGATTAGTAGGTTAGTCCCAAACATAATATATAAGTGTATAATAAAGCCCATTAAACATCCAAAATAGATAATATAATAGCATGGAACAATAAAAAATTATAGATACGTTAGAGATGTATCATCCCTCTAACCATCCAATCACAGGTTGGTTCATGATTTTCAAAAATATTTAAGGCACGTACAGTTCGTGGTCTATTCGTTGTTTCTCCAAAAGAAAAGGTTGCATCCTAACTTCTCATCAGCAATCTTCAGCCGGAAATCCTTGCAAGAAAAGAAACTTCAACTGCAAAGCACATAATTAATGTCTACTACAATTTTGCTACAAATTGTATTGGACCATTATGTTGTATTGACCAGAAATTCAACAAAAACAAGTGACAACAGTAGGACAAATAAATGGGAACCATAGTACAAAGAGACGTGAACCATTTTGTTGTGAACTATATCTATAATTCTATATACCTATAAAATTAATCAAAGGGGCAAACCCAACTAATCTTGGCTGTATGTGCATGTCAATCCAACTACCCGGTCAATGTAATGTGTCATCCACACTCAAAGCGGTCGATAAGTAACACCATCCAACTATGCCTCTTGAAAAGAAAAGAAAAACTGTTTTTTTTCTTCCACAAGATGCACGGATTATTTTTGAATTGTTTGCAATGCTTACCACCTGTGTCATGTGGTACAATTTTTGCTTCTCATGGAAGAATAGATTTGTTTCTGGTAGGGACACAGTTATGCCTCTTGAAAAAGAAATAAATGTGTGTGTTTTGCATTCAAGATAAGCACAGATTTACTTTTAGGAGAACCATAGTTGTGCCTCTTGAAAATAGTTTTTATTTCGCTTCCACGAGAAGCCTAGATTTGCTTCTCATGGAGGCACACATTTGTTTCGGCAAGAAGCATGGTTGTGCTTTTCCGATATAAGGGAAAAGGTTTAAAAAAAGTGCTTTCGGGTTTTCATGAAAAAATATGTAGAAACCTATTAACATTGGATCTAGTTTCGAAGACCTTGACGCGTGAAATCCAAAGGTGAAAATGGTTCATGATTTGGACCAAAGTTTCAGATCGCGGGCTAAGGCATTTAGCGGCTGGCTCTATGCCAACGCTACAGCCGCTATCGCCGGCTATAGCGGCCGCTAACCCATTTCGCGGCTACAGTACTTATGCATGTATATCACAAATCTATACTAATACATGTGCGTGTTTTTCTCAGAAAAAGGGTATTTTCAGTAGAAAACAGAGGATTCTCAATATAAATTTGAACATAACAAGTATAGAAGAGATCTGAGATCTGCAGCAGTTCAACTTCAACTTGTTCTTCATCACCACTTGGTACCACACCAGTGTTCCATTCATTCTGAATCCCAGAGCCTACAATCTGAATCAACAAACAAGTCTGAATCCCAGAGCCTACAATCTGAATCAACAAATAAGTCTGAATATTCTACAAATGAGCTAAGGAATCAGAGGAATCCTGTACCTCGCGATGTGCTTGCCCCAGCTGCTGGAACCATTTGAGAGTGAGACTGAGATGTCATCGTGGTCGTAGAGGCGGCGTCGTCCAGAGGCCCTTCATCGCCGGTCGTCTTTCCACCTCCCCCACAACCGAATCTGGCTTCCAACGAAGCAGCAGTCGGCGCTGATGGGAAGAACAGCGCAGCTGCCACAAACTTTTTAGTGGGAGGGAGAGAAGGGAATGGGGGGGACACGATCTAGGTTTTCTGGAGGAGGTGTTATATACCATCGCGAAATTTGGGCCGTTTCTGGTCTGTTTTGGGCCTTTGGGCCCTTCTGTTTCACTCTTTCGGCCCATGCCAGCGATTTTGCAGCGACAACGAAGTTAAATAGCACCATTTCGAGCGCGATCGCGCGGTTAGCGGCAGATCGTGTTTTCTACGGGATTTCCTCGCGGGAAGGGCTCTAGCAGGCGATAGCCCCTCGATCACGCTGTTTTCGCCCGCGATCTGAAACTTTGATTTGGACACGCGGTTCAAGAGATAAAACATTTTGAGAAACTTAACCCAGGAAGAAAAAAAAGGGAAACTCTCGATTGCGACCAGTGGAACGCATGCAGTGCACCACTTGTGAGCGCTGAGAAGGTGGGAGTCCGGGGATTTTTGCTGAAGATTGGGAAACAAATTTAAGCCATGTATAGTCCACGGTGAAGAATTTATAATGACACTATAGACTACTTGACTGCTTTGTTTCATACTAGTGGGAGGGAGTATGGTCCAATCAACACGTATGTATCCTATGAACATGATCTAATCTAATCAACACTATTACAAAGCCATGCAACACTCAAGCTTGAAATAAACAAAGCCTATGCCAGGGTCAAATGGGGGTTCCTGAACAACATTATGTTGAAGATGGGCTTCAATAGAAGATGGGTTAAATTGGTCATGAACCGAGTCACTCACACACCCCCACACACAAACACACTCACATATCCATACACACACATCACACACTCACTCACACATGCACACACACACATCAATAGCACCCCTCTCCCCCACACACACTCACATACACCATTCATTATATATAAACATACACACCTAAATATAAAAAAACCAACGGTGGAGCTCGGTGGCCGTGGCCGTGGCGGTGAGGGGCGGCGACTATGGTGGACCTTGGCGGACGGGGCGGGGCGCTGATGAAGGAAATATGCCCTAGAGGAAATAATAAAGTTATTACTTATTTCCTTATATCATGATAAATATTTATTATTCATGCTAGAATTGTATTAACCGGAAACATAATACATGTGTGAATACATAGACAAACAAAGTGTCACTAGTATGCCTCTACTTGACTAGCTCGTTGATCAAAGATGGTTATGTTTCCTAACCATAGACTTGAGTTGTCATTTGATTAACGGGATCACATCATTAGGAGAATAATGTGATTGACTTGACCCATTCCGTTAGCTTAGCACTTGATCGTTTAGTTTGTTGCTATTGTTTTCTTCATGACTTATACATGTTCCTATGACTATGAGATTATGCAACTCCCGTTTACCGGAGGAACACTTTGTGTGCCACCAAACGTCACAACGTAACTGGGTGATTATAAAGGTGCTCTACAGGTGTCTCTGAAGGTACTTGTTGGATTGGCGTATTTCGAGATTAGGATTTGTCACTCCGATTGTCGGAGAGGTATCTCTGGGCCCACTCGGTAATGCACATCACTATAAGCCTTGCAAGCATCGAAACTAATGAGTTAGTTGCAGGATGATGTATTATGGAACGAGTAAAGAGACTTGCCGGTAATGAGATTAAACTAGGTATTGAGATACCGACGATCAAATCTCGGGCAAGTATCATACCGATGACAAAGGGAACAACGTATGTTGTTATGCGGTCTGACCGATAAAGATCTTCGTAGAATATGTAGGAGCCAATATGGGCATCCAGGTCCCGCTATTGGTTATTTACCAGAGAGGTGTCTCGGTCATGTCTACATAGTTCTCGAACCCATAGGGTCCGCACATTTAACGTTCGTTGATGATATAGTACTATATGAGTTATGTATGTTGGTGACCGAATGTTGTTCGGAGTCCGGGATGAGATCACGAACATGACGAGGAACTCCGGAATGGTCTAGAGATATAGTTTGATGTATGGGATAATAGTGTTTGGTCACCGGAAGGGTTCCGGAATTCACCAGAAGGGGTTCCGGATGTTTCCCGAAATGTTTCGGTATGAGAACACTTTATTTGGGCCAAACGGGAAAGCCCACAAGGTTTTTGGAAAGCGCAAAAGGAAGTTTTGCGGAGTCCAGGGGCCAGACGCCGGGAACCTTGGCGTCTGGCCCTGGTGTCCGAGAAGGACTCTTGCCTTTTGGGTGAAACCGACTTTGTGGAGGCTTTTACTCCAAGTTTCGACCCCAAGGCTCAACATATAAATAGATGGGCAGGGCTAGCACCCAAGACACATCAAGAGACACCAAGACGTGTGCCGGCAACCCCGTCCCCTCTAGTTTATCCTCCGTCATAGTTTTCGTAGTGCTTAGGCGAAGCCCTGCAGAGATTGTTCTTCACCAACACTATCACCACGCCGTCGTGCTGCCGGAACTCATCTACTACTTCGCCCCTCTTGCTGGATCGATAAGGCGAGGACGTCACCGAGCCGAACGTGTGCAGAACTCAGAGGTGTCGTGCTTTCAGTACTTGGATCGGTCGGATCGTGAAGACGTACGACTACATCAACCGCGTTGATATAACGCTTCCGCGAACGGCCTACGAGGGTACGTAGACAACACTCTCCCCTCTTGTTGCTATGCATCACCATGATCCTGCGTGTGAGTAGGATTTTTTTTGAAATTACTATGTTCCCCAACAGCTGAGGGATGAACGACGTGGCGGCAGCGACCGCGGATGGGGTGGCGGCGGAGGCGGCGATGAACGGGGTGGGGCGCTGAGGGGCGGACGGGGTGGCGGCAGCGACGGCGGACGAGGTGGCGGCAACGACGGCAGACGGGGTGGCGGCGTAGGCGGCGGCGGACGGGGTAGCGGTGGATGAGCTTGGTGGAGGTGGTGGTGGGGGGGCTCGATGGAGGTGGAAGGATCGGGGAGGCACTCCCAATGGCGGCGGCAGCGCAAGCTGGGTGGGGCGGCGGCGATGAGGGGCGACAGCGGACAGAGGGGGCAAGGGCGAGAGAAACAGAGAGAAGAGAGGAGTGAGCGCGCGCGAGGGGGAAATTTTGCATAAGTCACCGCGGGAAACAGCTCGCGGCACCGAGAGCGTGTAGTCCACGGTGAATTACTGCTTCTCCATGTTAGTGCATGTCATCGCAAGATGGCATACCAAGTCCCACCGAAGACTCTGTCTCGGGGACGAACAAAGCCGGTCCTCGATGTTCCCGCACGTGTGTGTGGTTTGTGAGGCGCATGCTACTTCAGGGACGTGCGTTGCTTATTCAAATAGCACACCACCCCTGCATGCAGATGCATGGGCCACACGCATGTAGGGGTGCCCTCCCCTCTCGGGCGGTCTCTATATCGAGCACCCATCCGGTGGCCCCGGCGGTCTAGGGCGTTGATCGGCACCGAGGGGGTGTAGTCCATGGTGAATAACTGCTTCTCCGTGTTAGTGCATGTCATCGCGAGATGACAGACCAAGTCTAGGCCCGTTCTTCGAGATAGTCTATGGGTATCGAGAGGGAATGTGTCCAGTTTGTGCAGGAAGTGCGGGTCATGTTGCTCCGTTGGCCTCGAAACTTCTTGTGCTCTCAAAGGAGGCCATCGGATGTATATGCATGGCTATCCGGTGGCCCTTGCGGTCTAGGAAGTTGACCGACACCGAGAGAGGGGGTAGGCCATGGTCAAGAACTGCTTCTTCTCATGTTTATTACTTTAGACTCTTTAAAGTTCTCTCTCGGTGCCGATCTAGAAAGTTGACTGGCACCGAGAGAGGGGGTATGCCACAGTCAACAACTGCTTCTTCTCATGTTTTTTACTTTACACTCTTTAAAGTTGAGTTTTGAACAAATCTAACCCAAAAAGCATATGAGATATGAGATACAAAAAAGATAGTGCCAAACAAAAACCAAACAAATCTAACTCAAAAGTCTTTTATCAAAAAAATTCATCAAAAGTCATGGAATTTTCAAACTTTGGTTGTAAAAACATATGAAATATGAGATACAAAAAAGATAGTGCCAAACAAAAACCAAAAGAGAAGGGAAAAAATTAGAGCAGTGGTTACCGAGGGTCGATTATCGGCTCTCGGTAATGGCCACCTTTTTCGAGAGGAGCTCTCGGTAAAGAATCTAACCTAGATCTTAACTGTTCCCCTTTCTTTCTCTGTTAATTCTTCTCCTTCTCCGTTCACTGCACCATCGCCGCCGCCGACGCCGAAATCGCCACCGCCACCAACTGCCTCCCTCCACCGCCACCAACTACGGCCGCCACCCGTCCTCCACCGCTCCAAACTGCGGCCACCGCCACCCCCTCCTCCACGGCCCTCCACCGCCACCAACCGCGGCTGCCACCCCTCCTCCACCGCTCCCAACTGCGGCCACCCCCACCCCCTCCTGCACCGCTCCCAACTACGGCCACCGCCCCAAGCTTCATGGCCAGCAGCCGGCACGACAGTTCTTCGATGCGGCCCAAGGACGGCCGCCGCAGTGGAGCTCCTCCGGTAGCACGGCAGCTGGAGATGCCTTCAGGTTAGTATCAGATTCTATGCCTAGAGTAGGATATTTTGCACAAATGTAGGAACTATGCACAAATGTGATTAAAAGTAGTAGAGGAAGATGGTCCTGTTTAGTAATGCCTAGAGTAATGTGATGCCCTCAGGTTAGTATCAGATTCTCCTTTCTTCGATCATGCAGGAACTATGCACAAATGTATCAGATTCTGCTTATAGGATGTTTTCCTTTGGAGGTTTGGAGTAATGTGATTAAAAGTAGTAGAGGAAGATGGTCATGTTTAGTAATGCCTAGAGTAGTATGGAAGTTTGGAAGTTTGGAGTAATGCCTAGAGTAGTATGGTTCAAAATTTGAAGAACAAACACTGTCTGATGCCTATTGAAGTGGTATGGTTAATATTCACCATATATCTTTTGTTTTTCAGATTCTGATGGGAGCACTAGTAAGTTCCGGAGAGTCTCGAGTGGTAGGACCGAGTCGTCCGCCTCCCATCAGGCCACTCCCGAGGACGAGTCATCATCAGATGGTGATGTCGGAGTGGACTTAGATGAACCAGATCTGCTCGCTACCGAGTTGGGCGACATGGAGACCTCGGACTGCTCGGGGTATACCTCGAGCAACACTTCCAAGAGGAAGAAATCTCGGCGTAGTCCGGGGAAGGTCCCAGAACCAACTACTGCCAGCAACCGTCCTGTCATTTGCCCGATAGGAGAGGGGTAAGCAAGCATTTCATTTGCATCATATTTTGGATGCCACATCTTTGACACTCACATATGCTTGTCTTTTATATCATGCAGTCAGTGGGCATTTATCCTGACACAACCTAAGGGGGCACGCCTGCCGAACCACGTCATCGGCTCCCTCTTGAGGAAGCACTTCCCTGGATTCTCCAAGCCGGGTGATGACGATCCGCCGTCGCCAGGTTTAACCTGGGAGAATTATCTACACAACAAGGATGAGCATGATGTCACCATGGCCACTCGGGTCATCAATGCTTTTTTTGTAAGTATCTTCGCACCGACCACTGCATTTTTCCATATCCAAATCCTTGCTTGCATGGATGGTGAGAAGATGCCATATGCTTTCTTGTAGGAAACATTTGCTTGCGTGGATGGTGAGCAGCAGAAGGCGATCAAAGGCATCGTGAAATCTGCCCGAAAGATACTCTCTGACCTCAAGCACACGCTGCGATACAAAGCCATGATGCAGTGTCAGCCGCTCGATGAGAAGGGAGAGAAGATGACAAGGAAGACTGCTTGCGAGACCAACATGTCGCGAGAAGAATACCTATCAGTGGTAAGTGACTACGTCGGTTGCTAGTACTTTGATTCATCCCTCTTGTTCCTCAATTATTCGATTTTGTCTGACTAGGTGACGGAACTCTGGATGAAGGACGATTGTTGGGAGGCCCTGGTTGACATGTGGTGTGACCCAGCATGGCAGGCGCAACATGTGGAGAAGGGAAACGATCGAGCCAAAATGACAGGCCCGACTCATGTCCAGGTGAGCCGGAACCTAACCGCTCTCAAGCAACACATGGTATGTGGATTAAGATGTTAACTTTTTCACACGGTGCATCTTAGTTCATTAAACTTGATGGTTAATTTTGCAGGAGGCGAAGGTTGGTCACCCGGTCCACATCCTGGAAGCCTGTAAAGAAGGCCACAAGGGGAAGGATGGCGCCGAGTTCTGCAGCGAGTCGGCGGAGGAGAAGTGGGGGACCTTCAAAGAGGTCTTCCAGGAGGTGCACAGGTAGGAACCCGAACCTACGTCCAAGCCGCTTGATCCTGAGCTTTTCATCATTGTTGGCCAGGGGAAGGGCCATGGCCGCCACCCCCTTTGCAACGGGGCGATCACCACCTCCTCGCATCGCAAGCTGCACGAGATACGCGCGTCGAGCACCAGCTCAACTCCATCCATAGGGAGTCGCCCAACCGCCGCATCACGTGAGATAGCGCGTCTCAAGGTTAGCATCCTAACCTTTCATTTATGTCCATGCCTCGAAATAGCACCATTCCAACCTATATGAGCCTAATGCCATTACAGGATTTAATGGCGCAGCGGGCTATTGAAGAGGAGCAAAGGCGGCATGCTGAGCAGGAGTCCAGAGAAAAGGAACGGGAAGACACATACAAGTGGTTGAAGCTGCTTGAGGATCAACTACAGGTAGAACATTATCTAAACTAGAGTAGAAGATTCATTACATAGGGACGAACCACCCTCACGTGACTCTACTCTGATAGGTTCTTATGCAATCTCGAAGTAGTGCAGGTGATGCCCCTCCTCCTCCTCCAGAATGTTAACCCGATGGCCTCTCCTTCTCAAGATGATCTATATATGAACAAGTGTACTTCTATTGTGACGTGTTTTGCAAGTAGTGATAATATGTATGAATTTGCGACATGTGTGACGTCTACTAGGATAATACATTCAACTTGTGTGTGACAATATATGGACTATCCCTAATTATGCATATATATGTGGACTAGATCAAATTATGCCTATATATGATCAAATTATGCCTATATGTGTCTGGACTAGATCAAAATATGCCTATATATGATCCTTCTGCCAAGTAGTTGTTTTTATCTACACGGATCAGAAAACAAATAGCTTAACAGCAGAATGGATGGGAAAGATTTCCGAGAGCAACACTCGAAAAACGATATACTACCGAGAGCACCTCTCGAAAACATGGTCGTCTGGGAGACACTACTATTGTGCCACAACTTTTCCGAGAGCAGCTCTCGGAAAAGAAGACGAGCATTGCCGAGAGTAGCTCTCGGCAAAGATATGTAAACTGTAAGCTGCCATGTGGCCCATGTTGTCCTACTGGTCAGGAGGATTGCTGAGAGCCGCTCTCGGCAAAGATATCGTCATTTTTTTCAAAAATATTTAGCAAGTTATTTGAAACTTTTACTGATAAATGTGACCAGTGGGACCACATGTCAGTTAAAAACAACACACACACAAAAAGAAAATAGGATGTGGCATATGCTTTGCCGAGTGTCGTACGTCGGCTCTCGGTAATGTACGCAGTAACTGACGGAGCCGTCTATTGCGGACGGGCATGTCACGTGGCTCTTCTTTTTTGTGAGCGGCTCTCGGCGTCTGCAGGGTTTGTCGTGCGGTGCCTCTTTGCCGTGAGGCAGTGACGGTAAAGGTAGCAGTTTGCCGTGAAGCTGGGTTTGCCGAGAGTGACACTCGGCAAAGTTTTCTTTACCGAATGTCCGCATTTTAGCACTCGGCGGAGAGCATTACACCCGGCGTACGTGAAAATTCTAGTAATGTCTGCCCCATGTCTCTACTTTATCTAACTACAGAACCGATTTTGGGTTTTTACCTAAGCCTCTGGGGGTCTTCTTACTACCTACAGTACTAGTTAGCAATATACCTCCCTGGTGTCTCTATTTCTTCAACTCAAGAATTGACTTTCCCTTTTATTATCTTGGTCTTCTTTTCTATGAGAGATTATCTGGTGGCCTTCTCAATAATTAATGGTTGGCGATCGACATGTAATTTATTATTTTTTGTTATGGTCCACCTAGCAATGTGATGTGGGGAATTATCCTCACTTTTGAGTTGCAAGTTGCACCTGGTTTTTGACGAAGAAGGGCTTCCCTCGCTTTATTATATTATAAAGCAAACATCACCGATTACAACTGAAGACGATACAAACACACATCACACACCCAAGGCAAGATACAACGGTGCCGGGCACCGACACATCACCCCACCGACTACCAAGCAAACTAAAGATGACGAGGAAGACCGCTTGGAGCCTGCAGAGACCTCCATCATGGGCGTCCACGATAGAGAAGTGAGACACACAACAATGATGCCAAGACTCCAAATAGCGCCTTCAAAAAGAGAACGACCAAGGATAGCCACCACCGCTCGATACTGAAGATCAGGTTTTCACCTGGAGCAAGACAAGGAGTGAGAACACCGCGACGGTGCCTTCAGGAAGGGCTACGACAGCAATGGCCGCCGCCACCACTGGCTAGTAAAACTGGGCAGGAGGTGTACCCCGGTGCTCACACCCCGCCGCCACATCCTAGCTTCATCAACCACCTGCAACCACGCCACGTGGGTAACCATAATTGCCCGCCTGCACCTGAGATGCACGCTCTGCCCATGAAAGCCACGCCTCCCACCACCAGGGTTGCCGCCCTACCATCCTACAACTCCACGACCAACCAAGGCACCGGCTTTGCCCTTACCAACCCCAACCACTAACGGAGCCGCCAGCGACCGCCCAGATCCGAAGAACGGCAGACCAAAGACCACACAACACTAGGCTGGGGAGAGGGTGAGGGGAGGAGCTGAACGAATTCACGACTGGCACCCCTGATGAAGCTATGTACCTAGGGTAGGATCATGGACCTGTTCTAACTGCCCTACCCAAGGACATCTCTAAAAGAAACCACCTTTCAATCGACTTGGAGGCGTTCCACTCGACAGACTCGAAGACGCTCGACCAAGAAGCAATCACTCGACCAAGATCCAACCACTCGAAGGCCAGGAGACCTGAAGTCGCTCCACACGCTAACGGTCGGTCATTAAGTAGCTTTTATGGTCATCATAGCACTTTATTAACTAGCGTTACCAGTAACGCCCTGCCTTAATGTACATTGAACCCTTTGTAACGTGGGCTGGCCGGGGTCCTAGCGCACTCTATATAAGCCACCCCCTCCTCCGAGACAAGGGTTCGCACCTCTGTAACCCATATTCATATAATCCAGTCGACTGCCTTCGGGCTCCGAGGCGTAGGGCTATTACTTCCTTCGAGAAGGGCCTGAACTCGTAAACCTTGCGTGCTTACAACTTTTCCACAGCTAAGATCTTGCCTCTCCATACTTACCCCCCTACACTACTATCAGACTTAGAACCACGACAGTTGGCGCCCACCGTGGGGCAGGTGTTTTAGCGTTTGTTGGAGAAGTTGCGACTTTTTTCCGACCCAAATCATCATGGTTTTCGGCGGAGTTTCGGTGGAGGGCCACGAGATCCGTCTCGGCGCGCTCACGTTCATCGTCGACGACTCCGCTTGGCTCCAGGAGGCTCCGCTCGACGTGGACGCACTCCCTGCTCGCGGGGCAACGCACTTTAGCGCGTGCGTCCGCGGCGTTCTCCTGCGGCAACCGTCGACCCCCTATCGGTCGGCTCCTGTGTTGTCCTCACTCCCCGTTTCCCGCCGGCGCAAGCATTCCGGTCGGTGGAGACTTCAGCGATGGGTGAGGCACGCGGTGGCGCGTCAGTCGGCCACCCCCAGGTCGCGGCGATCGAGCCCGACGAATCCCTCTACGGCATGTTCGACCTATCGACTGGCTCAGCAGAGACCGCATCCGAGTGCGACAGCAGCGATCCGGCGGCGGAGGTTCTGATGATCGATGGACCGCCCAGTCCTCCCGGTTTTCCCTGTACCGACGGAGGCGCGGGTGGAGGCGACCCGTCGCGCCTCCATGAGGAGTATCTTCCCGAGCCTCTCACATCACTGCAGAGAGAAGAACTTCGCCGCCGGAACATGGATGCACTGCACACTCCTATCGTTGGAGAGACCCCCGAGGCTCGCGCCTTGGAGGATGCGCGCCTGGCAAACTTGGCCGAGCGTGCTCGACTGGAGAACCTCCAGCGAGCACTCGACGAACGTGCGCGACAACGGATTCCCAAATCCAGTCGACGTCAGCTCTTCCCGCCCCCGCAGATATATCGAACTCCGGTTCAGAATTTAGCAGCCGCGGCCCATATAGCGGAGTCGATTCAACCTTCCCAGTCGGAGGCTGGCAGAGGCTTGCTGCAGATCAGAGCGTTACTCCGGGCAGCAGGAGATCAGAATTCCGCTGTTTTCAGTCGCGGAACAGGATTCACAGCAGATCCGTTGCCGCGGACACGGTCCAGTCGGCTCACAGCCTGAGATCGCCCCCGAGGCGTGAGGGACGTGGAGACCGGCGTGACCAGTATGGGAACCATGAGCAGTACCATGAGCAGTATGATCACCGAGTCGATCATGATGGTCGACGTCGAGTGCCCACGCCTTCCCCGAGGAGCGGGTCGTATGTGCCTCGCCAGCAGGATGATAGGCGCCCTCATAGTGGTGGGCGAAGGATTCTAGTCGACCCCAGAGGGCCAGGCTTTGACACGAGATCCATTCTCGTCCAGGGTTTGGTCGACAGGAACAGGGCTCACCGGGAAGGTCACGACAGAGATGCACCTACCAGCAGCAGAGTACATGTTTCGAGGCCAGAATGCTTTAGTAGAGCCATCAGGGCCGCTGTGATTCCTCCTAACTTCAGGTTGGCGACTGGAGTCAGTAAGTTCACTGGCGAGTCCAAGCCCGATACTTGGCTTGAAGATTACCGAGTGGCCGTTCAGATCGGCGGCGGCAATGATGAAGTGGCCATGAAGCACCTCCCTCTCATGTTGGAGGGCTCGGCCAGAGCGTGGCTGAACCAGTTAGCACCTAGCAGCGTTTACACTTGGGAGGATCTATCCCGAGTGTTCGTCACCACATTTGAAGGTACGTGCAAGCGGCCGGTAGGGCTGACGGAACTGCGGTCTTGTGTACAATAGCCAAATGAAACTTTGAGGGATTACATCCAGAGGTGGATCACGTTACATCACTCGGTGGAGAATGTGCCTGACCACCAAGCAGTTTGTGCCTCAAGGAAGGCGTCAAGTATAGAGAACTGAATTTGAAATTCAGTCGAACTGGGGATATGTCCCTGAATCGGATGATGGAGATTGCCACCAAGTACGCTAATGGCGAAGATGAAGATCGGCTCAGGAGTGGCAAACTCAAGTCAGTCGCCCAAGAACCCGGGGGCAATTCCAATCGGAAACAGAAGCGGAAAGCCGAGCCAGCTGCTCCCGGGGAAGCCTTGGCTTTAACCCAAGGAAAGTTTAAAGGGAAACCTAAAGGGCCTTGGAACCCTAAAAAGGTTAAAGACCAGGACGGAAATGATGTGTTGGACTTGCCATGTCTCGTCCACACAAAGAAAGATGAAGAGGGTAATTTCATTTACCCAAAACATACCACTCGACAGTGTCAACTCTTGATCCAGCAGTTCCAGGGCAAACAGCCCAAAGGTAAGGAAAAGGAGTCGGACAAGGTCGAGGACAAAGAGGACAGTGACGACGGATACCCTCAAGTCAATTCCACCTTGATGATTTTTGCTGATGTTGAGAGCAAAAGTCGACTGAAAGTCATAAACCGAGAAGTGAATATGGTTGCTCCGGCGACACCAAGTTATTTGAAATGGTCCCAGACTGCCATCACGTTCGACCAGTCCGATCACCCAACGCATATTGCCACCCCTGGGAGGCAAGCTCTGGTGGTCGACCCAGTGGTTGAGGGCACTCGACTGACCAAAGTCTTGATGGATGGTGGCAGTGGTTTGAACATATTGTATGCTAAGACATTGAAAGGGATGGGCATTCCGATGTCCAGACTCAGCACCAGCAACATGAGTTTCCACAGAGTCATTCCTGGGAAGAAGGCTGAATCACTCGGCCAGATTGCTCTTGATGTGGTTTTCGGTGATTCCAAGAATTACCGCAAAGAAAGGTTGACATTTGAAGTTGTAGACTTCCAGAGTGCCTACCACGCTATTTTGGGCAGGCCGGCTTATGCACGCTTCATGGCCCGACCGTGTTATGTGTATCTTAAATTGAAGATGCCTGGTCCCAAAGGTGTGATCACTATTACGGGCAATCGGAAGAAAGCGGAAGAATGTTTTCAGAAAGGTTCGAAGATCGCCGATGCTCAGATGGCAGTGGTGGAGTTGCGGGAATACCAGAAGACTGCAGACCCGAGTGATTTGTTGCGAGCCAAGAAGCCCGCTACAGAGTCAGCTTTTTAGTCGACTGGCGATACAAAGACAGCTCATATCCACCCGACCGACCCCAGCGCTGCTCCAACTCATATCTCGACAACACTCGACTCCAAATAGGAAGAAACGCTCATCTAGTTCCTCCGTGAGAACTGGGACATTTTCGCTGGCTGAGCACCGCCTAAGAGTCGACTCAAAAATAAAACCTGCCAAGGAACATCTCCGACGGTCCGCCGTCTAGAAGAGAAAGGCCATTGGCGAAGAGGTAGCTCGACTCTTAGCGGCAGAGTTCATCCGAAAAATCTACCACTCCGAGTGGCTCGCCAATGTTGTCATGGTCCCCAAGAAGGACAAGTCACTTCGCATGTGCATTGACTTTAAACATATCAATCGGGCCTGCCCGAAAGACCATTTTCCTCTCCCCCACATCGACCAGATAGTCGACTCGACTGCGGGATATGAGCGACTGTCTTTTTTAGACGCCTACTCCGGGTACCATCAGATCCGTCTGTATGGACCTGACGAGATCAAAACAGCTTTCATCACTCCATTCGGGTGCTTTTGTTATGTTACCATGCCATTCGGCCTCAAGAATGCTGGAGCCACATTCATGAGGATGATTCAGAAGTGTTTGCTCACCCAAATCAGTCGGAATGTGGAGGCGTACATGGATGATATTGTGGTCAAGTCACGGAAGGGTTCCGACCTGCCGACTGACCTTGCTGAAACCTTTGCCAACCTCAGAAGGTTTGATATCAAGCTTAATCCATCAAAATGCACATTCGGGGTTCCTGGCGGAAAGTTACTCGGTTTTCTCGTTTCCGAACGGGGAACCGACGCCAATCCAAAAAAAGTTTGTACTATACTCCGAATGAAAAGTCATGTGCGAGTGCACAATGTTCAGAAGCTTACTGGTTGCTTGGCCGCCCTAAGTCGATTCATATCTCGTCTCGGTGAAAAGGCATTACCTCTTTACCGATTGATGAAGAAGTCTGACAAGTTCGAGTGGACTCCTGAAGCTGACGCAGCGTTCACAGAACTCAAAGCTCTGCTCTCCACCCAGCCGGTGCTTGCTGCCCCAATCAGCAAGGAGCCTTTGCTGCTTTACATTGCAGCCACAGGACAAGTCGTCAGTATGGTACTCACGGTCGAGCGGGAAGAAGAAGGGAAAACCTTCAAAGTTCAGCGCCCAGTGTATTATATTTCTGAAGTCTTGACCCCATCGAAGCAAAGATATCCTCATTATCAGAAGCTCGTATATGGGGTTTATATGACCACAAAGAAAGTTGCCCACTACTTCTCTGATCATTCCATTACAGTCGTCAACGACGCTCTGTTGTCAGAGATCTTGCATAACAGGGACGCAACTGGTCGAGTGGCAAAATGGGCGATTGAACTCCTTCCTCTAGATATCAAGTTTGAGGCAAAGAAAGCTATCAAGTCCCAGGCAATCGCGGATTTCGTCGCCGAGTGGATTGAACAGCAACTGCCGACTCAGGTCCACTCGGAGCATTGGACCATGTTCTTTGACGGTTCCAAGATGATAAATGGTTCCGGAGCCAGAGTGGTGTTGGTCTCTCCCAGAGGAGATAAACTCAGATATGTTCTTCAAATCCACTTTGATTCCTCTAACAACGAGGCAGAATACGAAGCACTTTTATATGGGTTGCACATGGCCATTTCGCTCGGCGTCCGTCGCCTCATGGTCTATGGCGACTCAGATCTGGTGATCAATCAAGTGATGAAGGAATGGGATGTCAGAAGTCCAGCCATGACTGGTTATTGCAATGCAGTGAGAAAACTGGAGAAGAAATTCGAGGTGTTAGAGCTTCATCACATACCCCGACTGAAAAATCAAGCAGCTGATGATCTGGCAAAAATAGGTTCCAAAAGAGAAGCCATTCCCAGCAATGTGTTTCTCTAACACATCCACACACCATCAGTCCAGGAGGATCCCTTCACTGAAGAGGCCCCGCAGCCAAAAAGTGCCACGGATCTGACTGAAGTCGAAGTGCCAGCTGTGGTCGACTTAATCATGGAAGTCCTGGTTATCACTCCCGTCTGGACAGAACCGTACATCGCGTACATCCTAAGGAAAGAACTCCCAGAAGATGAAGAAGAAGCTCGACAGATCGTCCGTCGATCCAAGGCCTTTACAGTCATAAAGGGACAGTTATATAGAGAAAGCGCGACTGGGGTCGGCCAGAAGTGTATTACACCAGAAGAAGGTCAGATGATCCTTAACGATATCCACTCGGGGACCTGTGGCCATCATGCATCCTCTCGGACCATTGTGGCTAAAGCATACCGAGCGGGGTTCTACTGGCCAAAAGCCAATGAGATGGCCAAAGAGATAGTCAACAAATGTGAAGGATGTCAGTATTACTCCAACATGCCACACAAGCCCGCGTCGGCCCTGAAAACCATTCCACTCGTCTGGCCCTTCGTGGTTTGGGGGTTGGACATGGTTGGACCACTGAGAACAGGCAGGAGCGGCTTCACTCATGTGCTGGTAGGAGTTGACAAGTTCACCAAATGGATTGAGGCCAAGCCTATCAAGAATCTTGATGCTTGCACCGCTATCAGTTTCATCAGAGAGTTGATATTCAGATATGGAGTTCCGCACAACATCATCACCGACAACGGGTCAAACTTCGATTCCGACAAATTCAGGGCCTTTTGCGCCTCTCAGGGCACTCGTGTCGACTATGCTTCGGTCGCTCACCCTTAGTTGAATGGGCAAGCAGAAAGGGCAAACGGCCTAATTCTCAAAGGACTGAAACCCCGATTGATGCGCGATCTCAAGCACGCAGCAGGTGCATGGGTCGACGAGCTTCCATCAGTCCTTTGGGGATTGAGGACAACCCCGAATTGATCGACCGGAAGAACCCCATTCTTTCTAGTCTATGGAGCCGAAGCAGTCTTACCGAGTGAACTGCTTCACAACGCTCCCAGAGTCGAGCTCTACTCAGAAGATGAAGCAGAACAAGCCCGGCAGGACGCAGTCGACCTCCTAGAAGAAGAAAGAGAAATGGCCTTGATTCGATCGACCATCTATCAGCAAGACTTGCGTCGATTCCATGCCAGAAACGTGAAGAGCCGAGCCTTCCAGGAAGGAGACTTAGTCCTCAGAGTGGATCAGCAGAAACCACACAAGCTCGCTCCTACTTGGGAAGGCCCCTTCATAGTCACCAGAGTCCTCCACAATGGAGCATACCACCTCTACAATGTCGATCGCCAGATTGATGAGCCACGAGCCTGGAATGCGGAGCTACTCCGCCCCTTTTATACTTAAATTCTCACTCGGATGAGATGTAATAAGAAAAACTCCTGAAGTTTATTTATCAAAGACAAGAGCGTTATAATTTTCCCAGTGATTATTATTGTTTTTTTTGTTTGCATAAGAAATCCCCAGTGGGTGACTTAGCTGCGAATCCGTTTCGCCTAAGTTTGAAAAAAAATCCTATCGAGTGGAGAGCAATCCTCCAACTCGGGGGCTTAGCTGTAGTCCAGCACTCGCCTAAGTTCTCTCACTTAGAGACTTAGCTGCAGTCCGGCACTCGCCTAAGTTTGTCAAAATCCTACCGAGTGGAGAGCAATCCTCCCACTCGGGGGCTTAGTTGCAGTCCAGCACTCGCCTAAGTTCTCTCACTTAGAGACTTAGCTGCAGTCCGGCACTCGCCTAAGTTTGAAAAAAATCCTACCGAGTGAAGAGCAATCCTCCCACTCAGGGGCTTAGCTGCAGTCCAGTACTCGCCTAAGTTCTCTCACTTAGAGACTTAGTTGCAGTCCGGCACTCGCCTAAGTTTGAAAAAATCCTACCGAGTGGAGAGCAATCCTCCCACTCGGGGGCTTAGCTGCAGTCCAGCACTCGCCTAAGTTCTCTCACTTAGGGGTTGTTTGGATAGCTAGATTATAGGGAACTGGTTTTCGTTAGATTTGATTTCTGGTATAACTACCAAAAACCTTGTTTGGATTATCTAATCAAACCTTGGATATATAAAACTGAGTTTTCCAAAAGCCCAAAAACCTGGTTTATAGAAAAACGACTAATCGACGTTTTTGTATAAACTGGTTTTCTGTATAGCCATCGAAGGAGAGAAGTTAAACGCGTAGCGCCGCCAAATAATCTCCATGCATGTGCAAGAGATCCATGACCGCGCCATCAACGAGTTCGCCGTCGCTCCGGACCGGACGTTGACGTGCCGTTCTGGTGAGCTCCCGGCCAGGAGGAGTAGTAGGCTAGTAGCCGATGCGCGGCAGAGGCGTCGTCCGTTCCATTATCAATCCGTCGAGACTCGATAGGGGTGCGAGCATGGCAGTGGTGGCGGACTGGCGGCCAGGTGAAAGTGGTGGCGGTGGTGCAGCTTTACGGCAGAGTGTGCGCCGTAGTACGTACATCCTTCCTGGGCTGCTGGGTCTGCGGGCTCTACACGGAGGCCGTTGGCGACGAGATTTGCGCCGCGGAGAACAGCGGACCATCACCAGCCCAACGCATTGGCGCGGGAGGCGCCGTGGGCACCTGGAAGACAGCCGAGGAGCTCATGGCCGCCATGTCCCAACTGCTCCGGCGCTGCGTCGACTCACGGCGGGGTTCTGATGCACGTACACAAGGACGCTTGATCATAGGCCGGCTCCGAGACGAATAAGGTCCTAACACCATGGATCGATCAGAGCGACGTGAGAGTTGGACGCACTGGTGTGTGCCACTGAACTACAAAATTATGTTTTGCATATCGTTTCCCATCCAAACAAGGATTAGTATACACTCACCTTAACCGAAAAACTAATCAAAACTGGTTTTCCTAAAAATTCTCCCAAAACTGGTTTTCTAAAATCTCACCTCTAATAATTGGTATCCAAACAACCACTTAGAGACTTAGCTGCAGTCCGGCACTCGCCTAAGTTTGAAAAAATCCTACCGAGTGGAGAGCAATCCTTCCATTCGGGGGCTTAGCTGCAGTCCAGCACTCACCTAAGTTCTCTCACTTAGAGACTTAGCTGCAGTCCGGCACTCGCCTAAGTTTGAAATAATCCTACCGAGTGGAGAGCAATCCTCCCACTCGGGGGCTTAGCTGCAGTCCAGCACTCGCCTAAGTTCTCTCACTTAGAGACTTAGCTGCAGTTCGGCACTCGCCTAAGTTTGAAAAAATCCTGCCGAGTGGAGAGCAATCCTCCCACTCGGGTGCTTAGCTGCAGTCCAATACTCACCTAAGTACGAAACACATCTCATTCCTCAAGGACGATGAGGGGCAGGTCGACTGCCACCTTCTCCTGGGGAGCTTCGCCACAAATACAATGTGCGCTCCATCCCACTCTATGGTAACAGGGTGTGGGTCGATCACCGCCTTCTCCTGGGGAGCTTCGCCACAAATACAAGACATAGGTCGACTGCTTCCCTCTCCTTCGGAGCTGCGCTGCGAATGCAAAAGTTGTCTCGAATGAAGAATGGGTTCACTCGGCAGGAGATTCATAAAGATATTCAACGGTAAACCAATTCGGGTAAATTCCAAAGGTTCCAAATCACAGATCGAAGTACTCGGACATGCAGCCCGAAAAAGTTTAACGGTTACAAAAACCACTCGGCATTCCGAGGCAAATTTAACGTGGGACATAAGAGTTTGTTCACTCCGCGGGAGGAGGGCTGGCAGGCTTGACGAACTCATCCAGGTCGACGCCGTCGGCTATCCGAGTGGCTGCAGCGATGAAAGTCTCCATAAAGGTTCGGAAGTCCCGCTTCTGGGTGTTCGCGACCTTGATTGCTGCCAGTTTGTCCTGTCGCACCTCCTTGTAGTGGACACGAACCAAAGACAGAGCCACGTCAGCGCCACACCGAGCAGCAGACTTCTTCCACTCCTGCACTCGGTCGGGGATTTCATTTAGTCGAGTCATCAGGGACTCAATATCATTTTGGAGCTTAGCCTCTGGCCAAAGTGCCGGGTCAATCCGTGACATGGCAACCTTCAGTCGAGCCAAGTAGTCCACGGCACTGTCGATGCGAGATTCCAGACGGAGCAGATTCATGGCAGTTTCATCTTTCATGGGAGAGTTGATTGGATCCAAACAAGGCTCGATCCGCCCAGTCTCCTCTTCAAAGTTCTGGCAAAACTCTGCATTCACGATCCAAGGATAAGTCAATTTTCGTACACTGAGTCGACTCAAAAAAAAAAGTCAGTCAGAATAGAATGTGCACCTTCAAGCTTGATGAACAGCTTCTTGGCAAGACTTCTCAGATAACTCTCCAGATCATCCCTCCTGCGAGCAATGCCTTCCATTTTCTCGCCCTGGATGAGATTCGCCTTCTTCCAGCGCGATCACTGCTTGTTGGAGTCATTAAGAGCAGTCTTCAGCCTGGTATTCTCTTCTTCCAACTGGCCGACCGAAGCCAGCTTCTGTTCGGCCAGAGCGGTCTTGTCGTCAGCCTCCTTACGAGCAGCGGCCAAATCCTGATCCTTCTTCGCCAGAGCTTCTCTCAGTTTTTCTGCAAAGAAATGATGATTGATTCAGAAATAGCAGAAGGGTACCCAAGCCTAAAACTGACTAGTCGACAAACTCGTCTTACCTGCGGCGCCGTCTCTGACCTTTTGTAGCTCTGTCCTGGCCAGCTCCAAGTCAAGGTTCAGTTGAATCTGCTGCTTCTCCAGGCCAGCAAAGCGAGCTCCAAGATCACAAAATTTCTGAAATCAAAGGGGAGAAGTTATTTTTACAGCAAAAAACAACAACAACAAAGGCAATAAATACTAAGACTACGGTCGACTGCCCGCAGTCCACCATAGTCTCGGGGACTACACCCAGTGGGTGCACTCAGCGTGCCCCCACCGGATCCCACTCGACAGGTCCGCCGGAGTCGAGTGGGGGGAGTAAAGAAGAGAGAGAGAAAGTAGAACTCAGACCACAATCGACTGCCAGCAGTCGACCGCGGTCTCGGGGACTACACCCAGTGGGTGCACTTGGCGTGCCCCCACCGGTTCTGATCCCACTCAACCAGATCGAGTGGAAGAGATAAACTACCAGTTCGGTTTATACATTCGGCAAAATACAAAGACTACAGTCGACTGCCAGCAATCCACCGTAGTCTCGGGGGCTACACCCAGTGGGTGCACCCAACGTGCCCCCACTAGTCCAAAAATTCAATCGACACACCCAATGGGTGTACAGATGCAAAGGTTTTCGGAAAGAATCTTCAGGTAGCATATCCTAACAGAACAAGCGGTGACCAACTAACCTGAACGTTGCTCTGGAGAGCCGAGCTGGCATCATAGGCGGCTTGGCTGGCGTCCCGCACCGTCTTCATCTTCTCCATCACAATGCCCGCCTGGCGTATGGCTTCCTTAGCAGCATTCACCTCGTCCTCTGGGACATGATGGGTCACAAAAACTGAAGGCGGGTCGACAGGGGCCTGAGCAGTTGACGAAGAAGGCAAGGCACTCGACAGTGGCTCAGCGAAGGTAACAGAACCCCGATTGACGTCGCCAATGTCCTGAACAACTGGTTCCGCCCTCGGCGTCGTCTGTAGCGCCCCGCTTGCAGGAGCTCACCTATTTTTCCTTGTTGAAGGCCTCTCGGGCTCTTCATCATCATCAGGGAGGTCAATAATGTTGGGAGCTATGCAAAGTTCAATCGTCAAAGTCACATCACCCAATGGTACGCATCGCAGTTGAATCGACCAAAATAAAGTCAGTATGGCAGGGATCATACCCGGGTTAGAAGTGACCGCATCCTCCATCACCTCATCTTTGTCCCTGTAAGCTGAGGTCCCGGAGGTAGCAGCGCTGACAGTTCCAAAGTTCGTCCAGTTAAAACAAGAAAAACAAACAGCATGGAACATCGAGTGAATGCAAAGAGAGGCACTCACGCGGAAGCGACGGGGATATCAATCTTGATTTTCGGCAACGCCTTCCGAGTCTTCGGCTCTACAACTCTGGGGTGCTTTGGCGCCTTCTCAGTCGGGGTTGGTGAAGAGATCCTAGGGTGCTTTGAAGATTGACCAGCCGGAGTAGTTGCCTTGTCACGGGCACTCGGCCGTTCTTGGTCAAGCTTGGATCGCCTCTCCCTGCGAGGAGGCGACTCGACTTCTTCTCCACCGCTTGAGTCGTCGCTTCCTCCATCCCCTTCACCATCGGAAGTCCACTCGCCGCTTCCGCCGCCACTCGCCTCGCCTTCCAGAGCTTGCTCTTGCTCCCCGTTGGGCATTGAATACATTTCAATAATGGCCTGAAAGAAAGCAGGTAGATCAAAGTCAGTCGACGCAATATAGGCAGCTACGCGAGTGAATTCAGATTACAAGCAAAAACTCAGAATCAGACCTGCTCTGGTGCGTGGGACTGGTCGAATGGAGGGACTCTCCTGGCTCCCCTGGGATTGTCCTTATTCCCGGTAATGCCAGACAGCCACTTCTCCAGTGTGTCATCGTCGACCTCCTCCGGGTGGATCCGAGTGGAGTCTTGAAGACCCGAATACATCCACATCGGATGGTCTCGGGCTTGGAGAGGCTGGATGCGCCGCTGAAGGAAGACCTCCAAGAGATCCATACCAGTGACCCCGTCACGAATAAGCTGGACCACTCGGTCGACCAACACCTTCACGTGCGCCTTCTCCTCCGGGAGCACCTTCAAAGGGGAGGGTTTTTCCACTCAGTCCATGGTAAAGGGAGGGAGGCCAGTCGATTGCCCTGGCGTCGACTGGTCTTTACAGTAAAACCAGGTCGACTGCCATCCGCGAAGGAGCTTTCCCTCTCGTCTGGATGCCAAGACCCCCACACATCTGGATCACTTGGGTCCTCTTATCACTCGGATTAGCCTTTTTCACTGTCTGGGAGCGACAAGTGAAAATATGCTTGAAGAGACCCCAGTGAGGCCGACAACCCAGGAAGTTCTCACACAAAGAAATGAAAGCGGCAAGATAAACGATTGAGTTGGGGGTAAAATGATGGAGTTGTGCCCCAAAGAAGTTCAGAAACCCTCGGAAGAAGGGGTGAGGGGTCAAGGAAAATCCACGGTCGACATGGGTGGCAAGAAGGACACGCTCACCCTCCCGAGGCTGCGGCTCAGATTCCTTCCCCGAAAGACGCGCCGAGTCGTAGGGGATCAGCCCCCCTTCGGCCAAGTCGTCGAGGTCTTCTTGGGAGATCCTCGAGTGGATCCAGTCGCCCTGGATCCAGCCCCTCGGCAGGCCGGACCGCGAGGAAGATCCGTCCCGGCTGGTCGCCTTCCCCTTCGACCTCGCTGTCGCCTTCTTTGCCCGCTCCAGAGCCACTGTCTTCTCCTTCCCCATTGTCGCCGACGAGACGCGTACGGTGCGGTGGCGCTGGGGCGAGAGCGAGCGCAGCAGAGGGGCGTGAGGAAGAGAAGAGGAAATGAGATGCACTGTTCGGGAGACTCCGGTCCGGCGCTTCATATCAGGCAGCTTCCGAGTGGCTGACGGGTAGGCCCAGGCTGCTCTGTCAAATCCTGTAACGACCGCGCGCGCGATACGTGGTGAAAAAGGTGGCGCGGGGATCGAGGCGGCTCCGCTCTATCCCATCCGATTACTACGGCCTCTCCCGTCCCGCGCGCTTCCCAAAATTCGGATCCCACGAAATCTGCGCGCAACAAACAACTGGTCAGACCAAAGATCTCCTCCGCACCATCACTCGGAGCCTTACAAGTAAAGAAACCCACTCGACGAAGAATTAAGAATGGATCAAGGCGACTGAAAAGGAAGTTGCTGTCGTCACTCAGGTCCGTTGATCTGAAACAAGATATGCTCACGGCATGAAAAACGAGTCAGAGAAGTTCTCAACTCCTTCCCCACTCAAACCTCGATCCATTCAGGGGCTAATGATGAAGCTATGTACCTAGGGTAGGATCATGGACCTGTCCTAACTGCCCTACCCAAGGACATCTCTAAAAGAAACCACCTTTCAATCGACTTGGAGGCGTTCCACTCGACAGACTCGAAGACGCTCGACCAAGAAGCAATCACTCGACCAAGATCCAACCACTCGACGGCCAGGAGACCTGAAGTCGCTCCGCACGCTAACGGTTGGTCATTAAGTAGCTTTTATGGTCATCATAGCACTTTATTAACTAGCGTTACCAGTAACGCCCTGCCTTAATGTACATTGAACCCTTTGTAACGTGGGCTGGCCGGGGTCCTGGCGCACTCTATATAAGCCACCCCCTCCTCCGAGACAAGGGTTCGCACCTCTGTAACCCATATTCATATAATCCAGTCGACCGCCTCCGGGCTCCGAGAAGGGCCTGAACTCGTAAACCTTGCGTGCTTACAACTTCTCCACAACTAAGATCTTGCCTCTCCATACTTACCCCCCTACACTACTGTCAGACTTAGAACCACGACAACCCCTGCCGGCGACGAAGGGCCACCACTAGCACCCCATCTCTCCTGACCAACTCCCCACTAAACACCTCCGTGCCTCCCCACCATGGCCGCTGCCTCGAACCATGAACCGCCGCCCGCCCACCGAGTCGAGAGACGGAGCCACCACCAGCAGCAGCCAAGGAGCCTTCGAGAAGCCTTCCCGTGCCGCCCGCTATTGACCAGGTCGTCGCACGCGCACACCGCCACCACCAGCCCCCGCGCCAAATTAGGCCACCTCACATCCATCGAAGCAGAGCACCTGCAGCCGTCGCGCCACCTCCAAGACACTGCCACCACACCCTCACCCGCAGCCACCGCAGTCGAGCGCACCTGGATCTGCGCCGCCGAGCCCCGCCATAGCTCAGCGCCTCTGGTGGCCAGACGGGGGATCCACGCAGCGGGGGAGAAGAGGCCCTATCCAGGAGGCGGCGAGGGAGGGGGCGGAAGGGACGGGAAGGAGGTGGTGGCTAGGGTTCCCCCGTCCGATCGCGGGAGCGGCGCGGGAGGGGGGGGTGCACTTGTTTTTTAGAAGAGCTTGGGCCTCTACTCCTTAATTAAATGATTGCTGATTGCACCACAAGTAAATTTTCTTCATGAAATCTGGTTAGCTATGAAGATTAAGCTCATCATTAAAGCAAGAGTTCATTCTAGTAGACATTTTTTTGGAAAAGGATAGCATAAACCCCCGGCCTCTGCATCTGGACGATTAATTATTCACAGAGACTATATAAAGTAATACATGAGTGAGTTTGAAGCCACCATCTAGGCAACACCTGTTGCTACTCCTATCCCATTGATGAAGGTGTGCTGAATATCCGGGCCTAATACCAAAAGGACGTCGCATCAAACCCTAACATCTAAAGCCAGATGCCCCAGCCCAGCCACATACCGGGACTGGGTCCCATATAGGACCGACGCACTCTCAGAGGCTACCACCGCAATCTTCCACTGGTCCATCTCCAGAGCAGCAACTGACCCATCGACCTTGCCTAGCCCGCCGTCGATGCCACCACGACGCCAGATAACTCCACCAACTTCCACGAATCCGTCCACACGCACCCGTCGCCGAACCTCCGCAGCACCATGCCATCGGGATCCACCGTCCGCCTTGCGGTGGATGAGACACCGCTCTTCCGCTTGTCCCGTCCAACTAGCACTTCCTCCAAAATGATGCCCTCAGAAGGGACAACATCATTAAAGGTACCACGACCTGCAACAACGATGCCTCGAGAAGGGAACGCCGTCATAGACGCCGCCATCTTCCACCATGACCGAAGCCGGCGTGATTTTCACCGGAAGTCGCGTCCCCCCAATATCATAGCTAGCTAGAACCGAACGGAGCCTCGCCGTGGAGACGAGGGCCGCCGTCGGCTCACCGGCAGGGAGCCTCCAGCCGCCCCTCACCGATCCTCCTCGCGCCATCGGCCGGCCAAGGCCGTACCAAGACGGATCTGGACATGACGCCAGATCCACAGCCATCGAAGCCACCCATGTTCCCGCGGCCACCACACCACCGACCATGTAGGTTCCAATCGCCACCGCGCAGCAGGGGCACCGCCCTGACTGCCGCCCTCGCCCTCCCCGCGTGAGACGCCGCCTCCGTCTCACCGGATTTGCTGCAGCGACCACCTGCCCTAGATCATGCAGGGCCCGCCGCCACTGCGGCCCTTGCCGGCGGCAGCGGCGGCTGGGGATGGAGGAGCGGGGAGGGACTGGCAGCGCGGGATCGGCCCCCCTGGTGCCGCCCGAGGGGAGGCGATGCGACGGGGAGGGGAGTCGTCGGGGTGAGGTAATTTTCTGAAAAGTATTTTGATTTTCCTCCTGAGAAAAAACTATTGTAATGTCAAGTTACCAACAATCTCCTCGTTGCAACATTAGTCGGTCTGTTGGACAAATTGAATGAGGAAGGTTAATTTTGTGTTTCCAAATTTCCATGCCTTGTTCAGAATTATTTCATTTTAGATGCAAACCATTCTAAGGAATGTTTCATGTAACTGTTCATGGTCATAGCCAAGCTTAGGTCCCACATTTTATTTCTCTGGAGACACAGCATAATTTCCATATATGTACCATGTTCATTTTCATCTGTATTTGGCGCTAGGCTATTTTGATTACCAAATATTGGAAGCAAGATCACCTTGTCTCTAGCAAAGGAAAGAACCAGGAATTGTGTGAGCTATACTGTTGTAGAGGCAAGTTGAACGCTCACTCTTCTCACTTGTTACTGCATGTATTATGTGTTGTCGCAAGACAACTGATCATTCCTTACTGCAGATGTATTATGTAGCATTGGAGAGAATTTCTCAGGAAATCAAACCTAGTCTCAATAGTGGATAATCTACACCATGCAAAAATAGTGGATAATCTATTGTATGACCCTTTTGGAGTGCTAGTTACATTTTACACCATCGAATGCAGCATACAAACTTAACATTCTGATCCCTTCCATGCCCTCATGGCAAGCGTTGTACCCGGCTGGGACGAATGTGTGGAGAGCAAGGAGGACAAATGTGGTGGAAGATGGCTGGGTTGATCAGGCTCGATGTTCAGATCCTCTCTGCAATAAAGGTATTGGAGGCACAATCACCCCCTTTCACTATGTTTTCACTTCTCTTTATATACCTTGAGAGTTGTTACTTCTGTTAGTATCAAGCAATGCCGGCACTTTCAAAAACACTGTATATCATCTAATTGCCAGCATTAATTATGTCATGTGGGGCACGTCTTACAGACGTGGGCCGCGCGGCCAGGAGCAGCCGACGGCCGCATCAGGCAAGGCGCAGGCTGGACAGGAGTCCTGATTCGGGCACATTAGTTCCTAGACTAGTTTATTTCGTATAGGTTTCTAGTTTGTTATTAGCCCATGGGGCCTTTATATATCAGATAGTTAGCACCCTTTAGGGATAAGCAATAAAGTTATTTCCTTCTATCTTCCCCTCTCGCATCATAGAGCAGCCAGGCAAAAACCCTAGCGCTCCTATCCACCGCGACTACGAACTACGTAGTCGAGGTCCTGCTGTCTTGGGCACCGAGGCCCTTGACAACTTGGTATCAGGTTCTAGGCGATCCTCCTCCTCGTCCACGCTCCATCCGCCGGCCGTTTTCCCCCCTGTGTCCGCGCCCAGCTCCCCGACATCGCCACAATCCGCTGCCGCCTCGGTCACTTCCGGCATGGCAGAACCGACCACCGCGGATCTGGCTAAGATGATCGAGGCCTTGACGGCCACGGTGATGTCCCTGCAGTCGTCCGTCACCGCACTCCAGAAGGACAAGTCCTCCTCTTCGTCCAGCGCGGCCGCCGCCCATGATGGGCAGCACCACAATGATCGGCCGCCCAGGTTCCAGAAGATGGACTTTCCCAAGTTCGACGGCAAGTCTGATCCGCTCGCCTTCATCAACAGATGCGAGTCCTTCTTCCATCAACAACGGATCGCCGAGGAGGAGAAGGTGTGGATGGCGTCCTACAATCTCGAGGGTCCTGCCCAACTATGGTATATGCAGGTCCAGCGCGACGAGGGCACACCTCTGTGGCGCCGCTTCTCCGAGCTGCTCAATCTCCGCTTCGGGCCACCGCTGCGCGCTAACCCGCTGGGCGAACTAATGGCGTGCAAACGCACGACGTCCGTCGTCGACTTCCAGGAGCGGTTTGAGGCACTCCTTCCCCGGGCAGGCACCTTATCCGAGACACAGAAAGTGCAGATCTTCACCGCGGGACTCCAGCCACCCCTCAGCCTCGACGTGGAGATCCATAACCCACAGTCCCTCGCCGTCGCCATGAGCCTCGCCCGCAAATTGGAGCTGCGCGACCAGTGCGCGCTTTCCGCCGCGCCACCGGTGCGTTTTCCACAGAAGGGCATCCTGCCGACACCAGGACCACGCCTCGCGCCCCCCGCTCCGGCCCCACCAGCCGCACCTCAGCAGGGCCACAATCTGCCGGACGGACGCCCAATCAAGCGTCTCTCCCAGACAGAGATGGAGGAACGCCGTCGCCTGGGCCTTTGCTTCAACTGTAACGAGAAGTTTGGCAGGGGCCACAACCGCGTGTGCCAGCGCATCTTTCTCCTCGACTTAGCGCCGGACGACGACGACGACGACGCGGCCTCCGCCAATGATGATGCATCGCGGGCCGACCCTCAAATCTCGCTCCACGCGATCGCCGGCGTGCGCACGAGTGAAACCATGCAGATGCAGATTACTCTCGGAGGTGTCTCCCTCCTCGCCCTGATCGATTCAGGCTCCACCCAAAACTTCATCGCCGAAGAGGCGGCCGCTCGTGCTACGTTACCGCCCCCCACCACAGAGAAGATGCGCGTCACGGTGGCCAACGGCGAGCGCGTTCCGTGCCAGGGCGCGTACCGCGTCGTGCCCTTCCGCATCGGCCACGAGGAGTTCGCGGAGGATTTCCTCGCCTTGCCGCTCGCGGGCTACGACATCGTCCTGGGCACGCAGTGGCTAGCGTCGCTTGGACCGATCCTGTGGGATTTCCGAGCCCTCTCCATGACATTCTGGCGGCGGGGCCGTCGGGTGTGCTGGCACGGCATTGCAGGACCGGACGGGCCAGCCCTAAAATCATGCAGCGGCCGCGACTTCCTGGACGCCATCATCACCGAGTTCGACGGCATCTTCGCCGACCCCTCCGGCGTGCCACCGGCCCGCAGCCGCGATCACGGCATCACCCTGCTACCTGGTTCCGCCCCGGTGGCCGTCCGTCTGTATCGATACCCGGCCGCGCACAAGGACGAGCTGGAGCGTCAGTGCGCCGCCATGCTCGCCCAAGGTATCATCCGTGCGAGTTGTTCCGCCTTCTCGTCCCCGGTACTGTTGGTCCGCAAGGCCGACGGGTCCTGGCGCTTCTGCATCGATTATCGCGCCCTGAACGCCATTACTGTCAAGAATGCGTTCCCGATTCCGGTGGTGGACGAACTCCTCGACGAGCTACGGCACGCTCGTTTCTTCACCAAGCTCGATTTACGTTCCGGCTACCACCAGGTGCGGATGCGTGCGGAGGACATCCCGAAGACAGCTTTCCGGACTCATGACGGCCTCTACGAGTTTCTGGTGATGCCGTTCGGACTCTGCAACGCGCCGGCCACGTTCCAGGCCCTCATGAATGATCTGCTGCGGCCATACCTGCGCCGTTTTGTTCTCGTCTTCTTTGACGACATCCTCATTTTCAGCGAGACATGGGCTGACCAACTCCGACATGTGCGCACCGTCTTCACGGTCCTGCACCAGCACCGGCTCTTCGTCAAGCGCTCCAAATGCGCGTTCGCTGTTGAATCAATCGCATACCTGGGTCACACCATCTCCGCTGCAGGCGTGGCCATGGATCCGGAAAAGGTGCAGGCGGTGGCGGACTGGCCGCAACCACGCTCGGCGCGCGCGGTTCGGGGCTTTCTCGGCCTTGCGGGGTACTACCGCAAGTTTGTCAAGGACTTTGGCGTGGTTGCCGCGCCCCTGACGGCCCTCCTTCGCAAGGATGGTTTCTCTTGGTCGCCGGAGGCGGCAGCAGCTTTTACCACCCTCAAGACGGCAATCACCACGGCTCCCGTCCTCGCGTTACCGGATTTTACACGGCCGTTCATCGTCGAGTGTGACGCATCGACGTACGGTTTCGGGGCCGTCCTTCTTCAGGACCACCACCCGGTGGCTTTCTTTAGCCGGCCAGCCGCGCCACGTCACCGTTCCCTGGCAGCGTATGAACGGGAACTCATCGGCCTGGTGCTCGCGATTCGCCATTGGAGGCCGTACCTATGGGGGCGTCAGTTTGTGGTAAAAACGGATCATTACAGCCTCAAATTTCTGCTTGACCAGCGTTTGGCCACCATCCCGCAGCATCATTGGGTTGGCAAACTCCTGGGATTCGACTTTACGGTGGAGTACAAGGCAGGTAGTACCAACACGGTGGCGGATGCACTTTCCCGCCGTGACACGGAGGAGACGACGATCATGGCAGTCTCAGGGCCTCGTTTCGACTTCATCAATCGCCTCCGGCAAGCGACGTCTACTGATCCGGCGCTCGTCGCACTGCGGGAGGATATCACGGCAGGTGCGCGGCAACAGCCTTGGGCGCTCTCCGACGGCCTCGTTACTTTCAACGGCCGCCTCTACATTCCGCCGTCATCCCCGCTACTCCAGGAGATTCTCAGTGCCGTGCACGATGATGGGCATGAAGGCGTCCTGCGCACATTGCATCGTCTCCGCCGCGATTTCCACGCACCTAACCTTCGCAAGACGGTGCAGGAGTACATCCGCACTTGCGGTACTTGCCAGCGGTACAAGTCCGAGCACTTGCACCCCGCTGGGCTGCTACTGCCGCTGCCGGTACCCACGGGCGTGTGGACTGACATCGGCATCGACTTCGTGGAAGCGCTTCCTCGAGTAGGCGGGAAGTCTGTCATCCTCACCGTGGTGGATCGCTTCAGCAAGTATTGCCATTTTGTGGCGTTAGCCCACCCATACACGGCAGAGTCAGTGGCACAGGTGTTCTTCGCTGAGGTTGTTCGTCTCCATGGCGTGCCGCAGTCCATGGTCTCTGACCGCGACCCCGTCTTCACCTCCGCTTTTTGGCGAGAGCTCATGCGCCTCACGGGGACAAAGCTGCACATGACGTCAGCATTTCACCCGCAGTCGGATGGTCAAACGGAGGCTGCTAACAAGATCATTGTGATGTATTTACGGTGTCTTACCGGGGATCGTCCCAAGCAGTGGCTCCGATGGCTTCCCTGGGCTGAGTACATATACAACACCGCCTACCAGACTGCAACCCAAGAGACTCCGTTCAAGCTTGTGTATGGCCGTGACCCTCCCACTATTCGCTCTTACGAGCCCGGCGACACACGGGTGGCTGCAGTGGCCAGGAGCATGGCTGAGCGCGACGAACTTATCGAGGACGTCCGCTATCGTCTACAACAGGCACAGGCGGTCTATAAGTCCTACTACGACAGACGTCATCGGGACATTCGGCATGAGGTGGGCGATTGGGTTTGGCTTCGCCTTCGACAGCGCGCCGCGTCCTCTCTCAACTTGCCAACCAGGGGCAAGCTCAAGCCACGATTCTATGGGCCGTACCGCATTTCAGAAGTGATCAACGACGTGGCATACCGTCTTGAGCTTCCGGCACGCTCGCGCCTCCATGACGTGTTCCACGTGGGCCTCCTCAAGAAGTTCTTCGGCATTCCTCCAACTACACCGCCGGGATTGCCTTCGATCCACAACGGGGCGGCTGTTCCAGAACCAGAGCGCGTGACTCGTGCGCGCCTAGCACGCGGCGTTCGCCAGCTACTCGTCCACTGGAAGGGTGAAGCAGTTTCGTCAGCTACATGGGAGGATCTTGACAGTTTCGTCGAGCGCTACCCCGCTTTTCAGCTCGAGGACGAGCTGCTCGTCGAGGGGGGGAGAGATGTCATGTGGGGCACGTCTTACAGACGTGGGCCGCGCGGCCAGGAGCAGCCGACGGCCGCATCAGGCAAGGCGCAGGCTGGACAGGAGTCCTGATCCGGGCACATTAGTTCCTAGACTAGTTTATTTCGTATAGGTTTCTAGTTTGTTATTAGCCCATGGGGCCTTTATATATCAGATAGTTAGCACCCTTTAGGGATAAGCAATAAAGTTATTTCCTTCTATCTTCCCCTCTCGCATCATAGAGCAGCCAGGCAAAAACCCTAGCGCTCCTATCCACCGCGACTACGAACTACGTAGTCGAGGTCCTGCTGTCTTGGGCACCGAGGCCCTTGACAAATTATCAGTCTCCAAGTTGAAAATATCCATATTGTTATCTTCTGTGCTTGTAGCTACAACTTCAGTTTCCACTTTACAAACATCTGGTGTTTTAGTTCACTCACTTCAATGTACGTTCCCATTTAAGTAGAGAAGCTAATATACCGTTTTATAGGTAGCAGCAGTTCATATTCTATGCAAGTATGCAATGGTTTGAGTATAAGCTTTAATTAAATAAAGGTGATAGCAATATGTTAATCTTAGTTGCATCTCAGCTGGGTGGCTCTTTTGACTTGTACACATTACACAATGGTGTTTTGCTTATAAAAACTTGTTTAGAAACGACAAGTAATAATGGGCCCTCTAAGGCTTGTACTGTTTTTCAGAGCACCAGACATTCAGAATTCCGGTGAACATTTTGCAGCCATAATTTTTTAGAGTTGTTTAGCTATGATTGTATTGCTATTACTAAGGATATTTATACCTACCGGCAGCAATCTCTACATTATAATATTTCCATTAATCCTATGTTTCGGACTTTCGGTCATTAAGCTGAGCTTCTTTGCTATTTTTCAGGTTTGGGAAACTTTCTGTATCTTCTTTGACAGATGAATCCACTAACAGTTGGCTTTCTTTGGGGTATCAAGATTCATGCTAATCTTCCCTTCTACATTTGGGTGGGTGGGGCGTGACTTTTTCTGCCAATTATTTTGGTAAAATATTAATATCGAAACAAGATCCGTCTAGTAGTATATATACCGGTGGTTGGTTGAAAGAATGATGTGGCCATTCAGTTTTGAACGACCAGTCTACTTAAAACAATAATGTCTAAACATTATGTTTATTCTTCTCCTTCCTGTCGGTGAAAGGCAAAACATCTAGTGCTTTCATTTTTTGGGGGTCAACTAAGCACTATAAGAGCTGACAACCAAGAGGACCTAGGACTAAGAGAGCTTAAAATTATGTGATATTAGATAATCGCTGCCAGGGACGGAGCCAGGATTTTGACATAGGGGGGGCGAAGTCTCATGGGCGACGGCTATGTTGTAAAAAAAAATCCTAGGGTCTGGTCTA
Source organism: Triticum aestivum (assembly GCF_018294505.1). NCBI lineage: Eukaryota > Viridiplantae > Streptophyta > Magnoliopsida > Poales > Poaceae > Triticum > Triticum aestivum. Next base: position 700,117,054 of record NC_057800.1, read on the forward strand.
ATGGAGATGCCATGGTGCAAACATGCCCTTTCTTCTCTACTCATTGCATTCACATGATCAAAACTTAAAGAAAATAGATAAATGACAAAATAAACTCACAACACTAGAAATACAAGATAATTCCATGAACTAATAATTTGTAGTAATGCAACGTGGGTAAATAATACATTACCTTATCTCATTATTTTCATTGGAATTGCCGAGATGGACTCACTGATTTAACCCAATGCCAAAGCCAGAACCGGCGAAAGCATGCCATTCTGTGGAAGCAAATTAAGAACAGTGATACAAGGAGAAAGATGTTTAGTTTTGGAAGGACCAACCAGGACTAATATACCTTTTTTCCTTGTTTTGTTGCCATTCGTGCGGTCGGCCTACTCACAATGTACTTGGGGATCGGGCGCTCGGCCGCGGTCATGCCTCTACCCATCTCCGCTTCTCTTGATTGTGATGCAAGTCACGGAAAAATCCAATAGCAGGCAAGCGACATGTGTGACGCTTGATTGCAGCAGGCCGCTTGAAAATGGAGCGATTATGGATCTGTGTGTTCGGGGCTGTGTGCTGCTACTAACTGCCCCTTTGATCCCATGAATCTGTCCCTGGTTTTGATGGCTGAGCTTTTGAACCTACTGGTTTGTTAAAAAAAATTCTGCTCTTCTTCTTCTTCTTCTTCTTCTTCTTCTTCATGTTTTCATCAGAACAAGTAAATAATTGGGAATGTAATTGACTCTTAATGACTATAGTATGTGTGATTATACTTCTATACTTCTTAAAAGCACGAACTAATCTGATGTGAAAATCAACTACCTTCTCCTCTTGTGTTGTTGCTGCGCATCCGCGCGCCCGATCTGCTGGCAACCGGCAACGTCTCCGCGGATCAACACCTGTCTGTCCCGGCGTGGCGGCGTCCGCTTCCCTTCTCCGCTACTCCATGGCCGCGCGATGGAGAGATGAGAGATCGATCGCAACAGGCGTCCTTCTAGATCGCAGCGGCGGTTTGGAAACGATGCGACCATATGTGCGTGCGTAATCGTGGTTGCGCTCTGCAACTAACTAAGGTGTTCGTGGATTAGGCTGTCCAGTTCGTGTATTTTGTGCCTTTAGCCAATGGGCTCTACATCCGCAGATGGGCTGATGCTTCGTATTAGTAACA